>NC_062227.1:74569888-74869888 GCF_902686445.1 Sciurus carolinensis | reverse complement strand
GTGGTTAAAGTGCTTGCCCAGCATGCATGAGACTCTGGGTTTGATCCTGCACACCCGCCCCACCATACCACAATTGATGTTTACATTATTATGATTATTTCATTTGCTCATCTTTAGGTATTAGTAGGTTAAGTTGGACATTTGTAGCTTATATTTCTAGTTAGCAGGTTTTTATTGAGAGGAGATTGCATGAGAAAAAAGTTGGGCGAGGTGGGGTGTATGTGTGTGATCTATAAAGTTCTAGTGGAGACACAGATGTTCATTTCTTAAGTGCTGCCAGAATAGTTTATTTTATACCAATCATTTTTAATATAGAATTGAATTCCAAAATAGAAAAAATATATATTTCCTGATGAAATGATTTTGTGCTGTGTTTGGTCATCTTGTAACAAAGTCATTACTTAATAAATACAGATTAGCAATTCTTGTGAGGACCCCTCTGTATGTTCAATGGATTAGAGCTACATCTTTTGTTATTAAATTACAGTACGTTAGATATTTCAGAGATGACAGCAAGATGGCAGTATTGACTTTTTTTTTTTTTTTTTTCAGGCTGCATTTATTCTTCAGAATCTCCTTGTAATTCCCATGCCTATGAAAACTATAAAGGATTATACTTGGCAGGTGGGTAATTTTAGACAATTGCCAGCCTAGTAGATATTCAGGATTTATTAGTGATAAATTGTCAGGCTATGTGAGGAGTTGGCCCTTTGTATCTCTGGATTATGCATTCATGGATTCAACCGTCCAAGGGATTGAAAGTACATGAAAAGGGCTGGGGAGATAGCTCAGTTGGTAGAGTACTTGCTTTGCAAGCACAAGGCCCTGGGTTCAATCCCCAGGACCCCCCCCCCCAAAAAAAAAAAAAAAAGTACATGAAAAACATTTATAACTGCACCAAATAGGTACAGAATTATTATTTCCTAAACAATACACTATAACAGCTATTTACAAAGCATTTGCATTGTATTAGGCATTATAAATAAACTAGAGGTTATTTAAAGCATATCACAGGATGTGCATATTGATATGCAAATACTGTGCTATTTTCCGTAAGGAACTTGAGCCTCCACAGAGTGTGGTGTCCATGGAAATGCAAGAACCAGTCTTCTGTGGACACCAAGGAAGGACAGTATTCCATTACTGGTGAAGTTGTATGGAGAGCAGCAAGGATCTCTTAAATTAGAATATAGAAATTTCCTTATGCTTGATCATATTTAAGAATTCTCCATAGTGTTAGGAATAATTTAAAAAGTAATGATAGCTAACAAGATATACACTAGGCATTCTTCTAGAAACTTAATGCATATTAACATTGGGTAAACCATTTTCCTCATTTTACCAGCTTAGAAGCTTTAGCACAGGTTTAAGTGGCTTGCCCTAAGTCACATAGCTAGGCAGTGGTATACCTTTGCTGCTTTGAGTCCAGACTGTCTTTCTTATCCATTTACTATTTTGCTTCTCTAATTTAACAATAATAAATACATTTATTTATAGTTCAGTACGTATTGATGTTAACATTTTTTCCAAACTAGTGCACAGTTGAGGTCATAATTGATCTTTTTTGCTAATGTCAGATTAATTTTTAAATTTTATATTCTGCATATCAAGTCAGTAAATAGTCACCTAATATTTTTATAGACTGTGATTTGTAGATAATTCAGAGAATGCAAAGTGCTGTCATTGTGGTGGTTAAGGTGTGGTTCTTTTCCTTTTACCTGCCCATATATTTTCATCCTGTCAGTGTGTTATTTATCATGATGTTACACAGTACTCCGTAGGGCACTGTACAAATCTGAGGTTTATTTTTATATTTTCTTTAGAACCTACTCTTAGAGAGGTTACTGATTGAAACCGAGGTACAGGACAGGGCTTGGTTAGGACTGAAGCATGACTGAGGTGGCCATCAAGGTCAGATTGCATTTAACTCCAAGAAAACTTATCTCTGGTCTTAACCACCCCTTCACTTTCTAGCTGTATATCTCAGGCCATTTTTCCAGCGGTGCCTCATATCTTTAACTTTGCCTTCTGATAGTGGTTGCTCATTCACAGTCTGTGTTGTACTAAAACCATAAGAGTCAGTGGAAGGAATATATAGTGTAGTAGTTTTGGTACCTATATTAAGAAAATTATTCTTTTTGACGCAATTCCAAATCATCCCTACTCTCATCATTAAATTAGTGACACTTGTATACAAATAAGCTTGACGATGTACTGCCAGTGATTTTATGATTTTGCAATATGTGTAATCTAGTAAGAGCAGTAAGATTTTTGGGTCATATTAGAGCTACATGCAGAAGTTCAGTTTTCCATTACAAGTTAAATGATAGTTCCTGTTTGTCACTGATGATACATTTGCTGCAGTTCATTTGTCCTTATTTTCTCATAAAAATCTGAAAATAGTGACTTAAGTGAGCTCTAGGGTCTTTTGTCTTGCCCATTGGCTAAAATCAAAAAAGTTTGAGAGCTAGTCCAATGCCAACCAGAACTTCAGGAAACTTTGCTTAGTCTTAAGCAAAATTAGAAAATTAAAGACAATCTTATGTGCTTTTAAAAATAAACTCAGATTTTCTCTGTCTTTTAAAAATCCATTTTTATTATTTTTGTTTTTCAGTGCTCTCACTAAACCCTATAAATAGTTGGTAACCTAATACTAGTCCTTAATGTTAAAACATTTGAGTAGTACACAAAATCCCAAAGTGGAAATAGTTGCTTTCAGAAGGGTGAAAAATAGTCTTGAAATATATATGATGGAGTTGTGTAATCTCAGAGAATTTGTGACCTTTGCAAGTTTTTTAAAGTCAGAAAGAAGGAGCTACATACATATCCAGTCTAGGATGCTAAAATTAGAAGTCATTGGTAAAATTATGAATAATAACCTTATTCACAGAAGTATTTTATTGGTGTGCCTTTCTCGGTGTCTTGGAGGAGATAGCATGAAGTGGCATGTGAGGAGCCATGTTAAAATTTCATTGTGTTTGAGGTGGCTGTTTGATTTTTTAACATAGAAAACTATATACTTTGTTTAGGTGCTTCGGTCTAAATTGATGCCTTCTCCCACTCTTGTTCTGCTCGGCTTTCTGTGGCAGCCTCAGCAAGATTACTGCCTACCCTGCCCCCTGCCAGCATGAATTCCTATTTCATGTCAGTATTTGGAATTGTGATATTTCTGAGTAGTAACAAAATACATATATTTGCAAATCATTTGGGTTTCTTTTTTATTGTTAGATGCTGGAAAGTTTGGAGCCCTCTTACCAAATGTGGCTGTTCTGGTATTTACTATTTTGCAGCCTCCTTTCTGCTTTCACTTTTTGTTTTTTTTAAAAACACCTACTCCTTTTTTTTCTTTTGCCCCTGCTCTACTTCTACCATTATGCTGAAGTTGACCTTTTCTTGTAATGGGGCTTAAATATTTTCTGGAAAAAAGTAAAGATTAAATACAAGAGTTTTTGATATTTTTGGTACCAGGGATAGAACCCAGGGGCACTTAACCACTGAGCCACCTTGCCAGCCCTTTAAAAAAAAATTCTATATTGAGACAGGGTCTTGCCAAGTTGCTGAGGTTGCCCTCCAACCTGTAATTCTTCTGCCTCAGCCTCCTGAGTTGCTGGTATTACAGGCATGTACCACTATGCCTGGCTTAATTTTTTAATTTTAAAAAGTATTTTTAAAAAACGTACTTTCCCTAAACTCTCTCATCCATTTTAATCTTCCTCTCTTAAAGACACTAGCATTTAATGTTTTTACCATTAAATTAGGTTCCTTTCCAAATATTAGCTTTATTTCTTATCATTTAACTTAATCTTTTTAAGTAGAATGTCTGTTTCTGAACATTAGGGCCAGAGTTCGTGTGTGTGTGTGTGTGTGTGTGTGTGTGTGTGTGTGTGTCTTGGGAAGGGGTGGCACTGGTGAATGAGCTCAGGGCCTCGCACTGGCTAGACGAGTGTTCTACCACTAAGCTGCTAGATAGAAGCCCTTTTTCAATTTTGTTTTGAGACAGAGTCTCACTAAGTTGCCTAGGCTGGCCTCAAACTTGAGATCCTCCTTCCTCAGCCTCCCAAATAGCTGGAATTACAAGTGTACATCCATACCTGGCTTAGATTTTAAAATTAAAAAATGTTTCTCTCAGCTCCCACCACTTAGAAGAAGATAGATGTCCATTAGTCTTTGTGGATTTATCAAAGTGTGCAAAGCATTCAACTTACCCTATTGGTCTTAAGTAAATAAAGTTATGAATAAAATCTTACTTTTGTAGTACAATTTTCCATGGATGTAGAAACGTCCTGGAAGCAGAGTGGTCACAAGAGGAGAAGCAGATGAAGAGCTTACTCAGTTCAGCTCCCCTTGGCACACAGTGGGCCTACAAAATGGGCTCCTGCTGCATGTGAAATCCCAATTCTCGGTCCTTTGGTCCTTGATGCATTGTAGCTCTTTCATACTCAGGGCAATGCTTTTTAAGAGGGGAGTTTGGAAATGGCGACCTGGTTCTTCCGTCAAACTTAGCCTCCTCAAGCCTACATCTCTCTAAAGGGGAGAAGACAGCATCAGCATCCAAATGGCTCAGAACTGAATTGTGGCTCCAACTATCTGGTGTTTTGTAAGCCCCCACAGGCTGACTGGGAGTTAGTACTACTGAATATGAATGGTTCTGTTGCCAGGTTTAATTTGAAGAGCGATTTTACAAATCCCCATAATTTTAACAACCAGCTTTGGAGTAGATTATAATCTGTTGGTCTTTGAAGTTTGTTTGAGTTCATATTTTAAATATTTGTCAAGTGCCTAAATGTTGGGGATTCACAGATTATCAGATTAAGTGCTCTGACGTCTGTGACCCGCAAGGGAAGACAGACACATAACTAGGGAACATTATATTGTATTTTACATATATCATATTATATTAATGGCAGCTTATGCATAATTTTTGTGGTAGGTTCTTTCCAATTGAAAATGGTGTCACATTTAAATGTGAAATCAATTTTATGCACTTAAATAATATAATGGGTTGTTGGTTCATGATATAAATGCATTTGTTTCGACTTTTATTTCTTTCCACATTCTTATTAAGACTTTGAATTGGGAGATTTACTTTGTTTAAATATTTTTTTGAAAAAAATTATATTTATAGGAAAGTTGTAGAAATAGTACGATTTTCACATATTTTTCACCCAGATCCCCCAAATGTTATTTTATCACATTTACTTTAACTTTGTGTACATAGCATCTTTTTTCTAAACTGCTGGAGAATCATAAACATAATGCTTCTTTTTCCCTAAATCTTGAAGTATGACTTTCCTAATAAACAATATCATTTTCTTACGTGAGCATACTAATGATTGTACTGAAACTAGGAAATTACTCAAGTTTTCCCTGTTGTCCCATGACTTTCCTTTTTTAGAATAAAATATCCAGTCTAGGAATCATTTCAGGAATACATATTGTATATAGTTGTGATATCTAGTTGCTTTCATCTGAAATCTCTTCTAGATCTTCAACATTTATAACCTTAGCATTTTTGAAGAGTGCATGTCATTTAGTTTATGTAATACCTATAATATTCTATAATTAAATCTGTTTTCTTATGATTGGATTCAGGTTATGTATTTTGGGCAGAAAAACCACAGAAGTGATATATTCTTCTCAGTGCATCATATCAGGAGTGCATCATATCTTATCCTTTCCATTATTGGTAATGTTAAATTGATTTCATGTTTAAGATAGAATCTATTTTCTTCAATTTTTTTCTTTTTTTAAGAAGGTACTTTGAGACTATGTAATTGTGTTTCTATGCTTTAACTAGTTATACCTTCCATTCATAATTCTTGTCCAAGGCAAATATTACATAAGAGTTGTCAAATGATTTTCTAATTGTGTCATACCTTTCTGCATTTATTATGTTCTACTGTAAGGAAGAATTCCCTTTTTTCCCCACTTACTACTTCTTCACTCATTTACATTTACAGCAGTAACTCAGGGCGCTCAGTTTGTTTCATGTATTATGATCTATTTCCACCAATGTTTGGATGATCAGATTGTTCTAGTTTATGGAGAGACTCTTGATAAACTCTTGTGTCCTTTTGACATGTCTTTCTCATCAATTCTGAGTATTTCCTACTTTCTAGTACATTAGGTTGTGCTAGACTCCCTTAGCTCCATCATAGAATGAGATATTTGTTCCCAGGGCTTTGATTTGTTTTTATGAAAAAAGAGTATTTAGAAATCAAAATCTGTCATCTAGCTATGCTTGTTGTTCCTGAGTTGTGAGTGCTGCTCTGCTCTCAGAACTGTCTGTGTGTGTTTTTATGTACATGTGTTTTGGATAGATAGCACACTCATTTATCATTATGGTATGTATTATTTTCATATTTGATGCGATCAATATGCACATTTTAAATTTGTTCTTTTGTACTGGGGATTGAAATCAGTGGCAATTAACCACTGAGCCACATTCCCACCCCTTTTTTGTATTTTATTTAGAGATCGTGTCTCACTGAGTTGCTTTGAGCCTTGCTAAGTTGCTGAGCCCGGCTTTGAACTTACAATTCTCCTGACTCAGGCTCCTGAGCCACTGAGATTATAGGCATGTGCCACTGCACCTGGCTTTTAATGTGTTCTTGAAGCATCATAAGTATTAATTTTACAAAACTGTAATTGTTTGGTTAAGTGAGGTCATTTTAATGTGTTCATAATTTACATATAATTAAGGATTTCTAATGTTTTTAGGATAATTTTATAGTCTTTGGGTTATAGAACTTTTATTATCAAAATAATACATATTTCTTCTTGGAACTATTGTCTGTTGTGCTTAAATGTAATTCTTACTTTGACTATTGTTCCTTTTCAATTATAGCTAGTAGATATGTAGTAATGTGACCCTAGGAGTAAAATTTGTGCTTTAAAATTGACATTTTAATTTATTTTCTTGAGAACAATATATTTCAAGTTAGTTGGAGATTTCTATGATATACTTAATTTGTAGTTTTTTGGTAAATGTATTTGTAATTGGCATCTGGTGACGTTTGTATTTTTCTTCACATACTGATCTTCTCAGCTCTCCTTTGTGATTCAGCACATGATTTGGCAGCCCCAAAATTCACCTGAGGGCAAGGCTGATGGGGGTACAGACATTTTGAGATAGAACAACTAGATGGTGCTGCTTTTCTCACTCTGCCAAAAGACAGCCCCATCAATTACTGATGGTGATTTCATGCTGATCTATGGAGCAGAGCTTAGTCATGCATGAAAGCCTTCATTGTTCTGGCTCTTATACCATTAGTCTTTTATGGAAAGCCTAAATTGTGCCATCTTTTGGGCATATGCTGAGCTTGTCTTCATTGCTAGGATCTTTTGATAATATGCCATTGCCACTAGGAAGCCTTAGCATGCAGAGAATAGGAAATCAGCTTAATATGTAGTTAAAATAAGTCAAATAAAAAGTAGATAATAGTTATGTAATATGTAAATATCCAAGTTCATTTGGTTTTCTTTTGAGAAGTTAAAAATATTTGGAATGTACTAATTGTTTGAATTGTTTGACAGAAGTAGTCTTTTCAAGTAATAAATTATAAAAATCGGTAGAACTTACAATGAAATGCACCAACCCTCTCCATTCACTGAGATAGTTTTACCTCTGATTTTAATTCTTCAGGGAGTTAACCCTATTTGTTCCTTCACTACTTGGATATATAAGGATTTAGTTCATTTTGTCATCTCTTGCCATTGTATTTGCATTACTGTTCTTAGATTCTTGAGTGGTTGGCCTTGGTGTTGCTGATTTCATTACTGTGAGAAACATGCTCACCTGTCCAAACCCAGAGACTGCAATGAAAGACTAAAGGAATAGAGAAGAGAGGCTTTTAATGATGGTCTTGCAAGAGTGGGTGTCTGGGTGAGCAGGCACCCCCAGAGCAGTTACAATCAGCATTTTATTTCCTAGTGTACAAGGTCCCTCCCCTGGCTCCTTTTTGGCTGAGTACTGTGGGTACCCAGGGTCTTGCACATGCCAGTGTTCTTCCTGAACATTACCTAGGTTTTACTGTCTCCTATTGGTTTATTTAAAGAAATGTATCTTTCATTGTCTCCACCTCCCTTTGTTCTCTTGTGGCAGGAAGACCTTCTTGGGTTGAGTGCATCCTGGAACAGACAGACATACATACATAGTTGGTTAGTCCCACCCTTTCCCCCACCTCCTGTTTGTCAAGGGGCTGTGAATTGACCTCTTCACACTCCAGTATTAACTGCTTTTAACTTTGCACTCTGCTGTCCCCTCCAGCAGCCTTTCTTACCTCCCAAGTAGTTTTACATTTAAGGCTAAATACTGTATTCTGAAAGTAGACCACTGTACTTTCTGTATCTCATAACTACCCATGCCTCCTATCTCTTGGCCCCCATATTGTATGTGTGGCTAGGTTATCTGTTCCTTGGTCTCTTCTCTCTGACTTCTAATGCTAATCTTTGCTAGTTTTGGTTTTTACTTTTGCTTTGTGAGGAGTGATTATGTTTGCATCTTTCCTGAGTTTATGAATCGGTTGATTCTAAAAACTGAGATCAGTAATTCGCTACAGAACATTTCGTATTTACATTTCCTTATCTCTGCTTCCGGGATTAACCCATCTAGTACTTAGAGGAAAAATTCCCTGTTTTTCATAAGTATGTAATATGTACATATATATAAATATTTGTATGTGTGTGTGTGTCTTTGATTTTAAAAATTGATTTGGATGATTTTTTTTTCCCCTTGAAATTTCTGATATTTTTTTCTTGCATTGTGAGTCTCTATCATATCTCAGGTTTTTCCTCAGCTCTTAATCATCTTTTTTCTTCATTTAGAGTCCCTTTTCCTAGTAATTTTCCTCAAAATGATCATACTGCTGTTCAGTAACAAACATGTTAAAGTTAAGCTGCATGAATTCTTGCAAAATTTAAAAAAGTCTTTAAATTGTATTGGATTGATAATGTGGCTAGTTACCAGACCCACAGCTTCTGCAAGTTTTGCCAAACTGTCTTCTGGTATGCAGTGCTAGTGACAAGAAGTTGGGTTCCTGGCTGATTCTTTTCTTCTTTGTGACTGATCTTTTATTTGGCATCCTCTCTTTATTCTTGGTATTCTAGAATTTTACGATTATGTGTTATTTTTTCATTTCTCTTGAGAGTAACTTATTCTCCTTAATTTGAAGTCTTAGGTATTCCATATCATCTTGGCTCTGACATATATTTTCATATTTCTTTAAAAATGACTTTTCCTGCAGATCAAATAAAATAGTCAATTTAGTTTAAAAGAAGGGAAATCTCTATAATGTTATGACAACATACTCCCAAGAAGACTTCTTTGTTAATTATACATTTCAGTAAAATAAAGGATAATGAAAAAAAATGACTTAACCTTTTCTTTGCTTTTATTCCCCCTTTCTGGAAATCATATGAATCCTATATTAGGCCTCTTGAATTAATTTTCTCTATCTCCTTATCTTGTATAGTTCTCTTAGTTTTTGCACTGCTTTCTGGGATATGAATTCTTTTGTTCATGGCTGAATTAGTTCAGATTTTACATCTGTTATTATAGCTTCTTTTCCTATTTTTTTCCTTTTATATTAGAACTAGAGAAAAAATGAATTTTTAAAACTTATTAATTGAGAGATAAATATGTTGGGGTACTTAGATTACCACTGGTAATTTTACAGTTTGGTAAATAATTACAGGAATTCTCATAGTGTATTCATATATTACTTCTCACTTACTGTGAAAATGTTTACAACACAAGAAGGGTTGGGTTTCAGAAGAGAGTGGGTTTGTAGCTTCTGCCTTTCTAGCAGATAGTACAATGGTCTGGCCCTCAGCAGGTGGAAGACTCTTCAAAAGCTACAGCTTCTCAGGTGTTGTCTGTTTTCAAGATTTACATGGTTGGCACTCCTTTACCTATTTTGATTAACCCTTTGTGAATTTAGGACTATGGTGTAATTGACACAAAATATAATAATATAGACACTATTCTGCAAAACTAATTTTTTGGGGGAGGGGTGCCAGGGGTTGAACTCAGGGGTACTCAACCACTGAGCCACATCCCCAGCCATATTTTATATTTTATTTAGAGATAGGGTCTCACTGAATTGCTTAGTGCCTTGCTTTTACTGAGGCTAGCTTTGAACTTGCAATCCTCCTTCCTCAGCCTCCCAAGCCACTGGAATTACAGGCATGTGTCACTACTCCTGGCAACAAAACTAAATGTGTTTAACAACTTTAAAATTATTCTGGTCATCATATAATGTATTTAGAAAAAAAATAATTTTTGTACCATTTTATTTAATAATTTTATTGATTTATTGAGTTTTTTAAGGTAGTTGTAGTTAAGCTGATGAGTTCATTTAATTATGTCCCCTATCCCACCCTGTGGGGGGTCAAACTTGGGGCCTTGCACTTGTTAAGCAAGTGCTCTATCACAGAGCTACATCCCTAACCCAATTTACCTAGACTGTAATTCTCATCTTGGTTGTTAATTCATTTCCTGAATTATTATAATGAAGGTTTTAATTGGTGATTTTAAGGAGCTATTGCATGTCTTTTGTGTGACATATTTTATACATTTAAGAATGTTATAACTCAAAAGGTAGAACATTTTGAAACTTTGTCATGGTTGGCTGTAAGGTTTGTGGATGAATATTTCACCCTAAAATAGTAAATTAAAGGTAATGCATTAGAGGACACATTGTTGGTAACATAGGCCTTGGTTAATAATGAGAGTCTTATGACCTTATTCTCTGTGTTTCTCCTGCTTTACCTGCTTCTCTAAACCTCTAAATTTAAATGAACAACACCATCATGTGCTGACTGCTCATTAGTTTTACTTCTTTTCTTTCTTCTGTGGCAGAGCTGGGAATTGAACCCAGGGTCTTGCACATGCTGGCAAGCATTCTACCACTGAGTGATAGCCCCGTTAGTCTTACTTCTCATCTAAATTGCTCTGTTGTGGAGAATAAACTCTCAGTGATGCGTAGATTTACTAGAGTTAATATCAGCTTCATAGTCATAGAAGGCATTCAATATTGAAAAGATTAATTATAATGATAGTACTTCAACAAGAAATGTTAGTGGGAATTGTTAATGTTGTTAGCCTTTTAGCTGGTGAGTTACTATCTCTCTGAATAGTAAGTTTTAATACTCTTAACTTGTTATTGGGAGGGGTGCGAGAAGACACGTAAGTATAGCTTATGGTTAAAGCTAAACTTTGAGTATCCTTTGACCATACTTTTCTTTCTTGTTGACATTTAGATTTCTATTTTTCCCTTTCTCTTATGGTATATTTAAAAAAATCTTAACTTCATTATCATTTTTCAGAAAATAGAAATATTTATAAAATAGTAATGGGATTATCGTAAACTTTAAACCAATCCCATAAGATAGATTTTTACTGTTGGATATTGTAGGAAAATTTAGTGAGTAGCAATGCAAAAGCTATTGGAACAAAAGTGCAAAGAGATAAAAATGTATAATAGTAGATTCTTTTCAGGTGACAGGTGTATACGTGTGTGCATGAGTCAGTGCGTGCTTTTTCCTCAGGGGAGTTCATTCAGCAGAAAGGAGCATGGCTAGCAGATTTTACCATGGCTATTGATGAACTTTTTCATTTTATCTGATTCATTGATAGATATAATGTTATTGAATATAATTACTTGGATGACATTGTTTTGAATAATTTAATAATTTTTTGACCACTGTCTGTAGGTTGAAAAGTACTGTTTTTATTGTTTGTGGCTCAAGTATGTATTACTTGGGTAAAGCTTTTTAGAGAAGCATTTTGAAAGATGTGGCTTGTCGAGAGAGAGAGAAGATGAATCTGCTGCCTTCCGGGGGGCGTGGGCAGTGCAGACCACAGTGTAATGGACTGTTATGAAGTGGTTGAGCTGCAGTGATGGGGGAAGAGTGTGGTAGGGCTGGGACCCGTTTGTTTCAAGTGGAGACAGTGGATCTTTTTGAAGACACTGTGATAAATTAGTGTCTTTCTCATCTTTACACCCTCTTTTCCTATAGGGCCCTTGTGTCCATGATGAGGACTCTGGTCTGTCACTCATAGGAAAACCTGCCCTTCAGGCTCTTTTATATCACTGCCATTTTTATGAACATTTGAATCAGATGGCGAAACACTGTTACCTAGGACGGTATGTGTTTGATTCGAACTCTTGTGCTTTTGTAACTTCAGGAGGCAGTGATTCAGATGGTAAGTAGAATATCTTTGTGTTTTACTTTTACAAAATGTAACTTTAAAAAAAGAAGTTCAAACCACATATGTTTCTTAGAAATCACTTGGAAAATAAAAGCTACATGGGAAAAAGATTCCGCTCCAGTCCCATTACGGCAGGACACCCTTGTAGTTGGAGTACATTTTTTTCGCAGTCTTGTTTCTCTGTGTAGTTTGTTTGTTTTCAACAGAAAACAATTTCTAATTGTGTTCATGTCTTTTGTGCAGTTTTGTATTCCCTTCTTTCACTAAACATTGCCTAAGCATTTTTCTGTTATGAATTCTTCATGGAAGCCATTTTTGACGCCTTGTTATTTCATAAGTTATTTTATGCTCTTCATTGGACTTTTGTAGTTTTTTCTTTATTAATAATCACAAACTTTTTTGGAATGTTCGTTCCTTGGCAAATTATAAATTTTTCACCCTTCTTGTGAATGAAAACTTTTCCCACTAAGTTTTCTAATAGGTTTTGCTAATGGATTTAAAAAGCTATTTATTTTTAGTATGTTTCTCATTAATCAAAATATATTGCTGAAATATTTTTACTTCTTTGTGTAGATGCTCTTGGATTTTCTAAGTAATAGATATTAGCACATATAAGTAATTTTATCTCATAATAATAAATAATTCAACAAAATTGCCTTGTATTTTTAAGTTAATTTTTAAAAGCAATTTTTTAGAATCTTGACGTAATTTCACACTTACAGAGATTAAAGAATAGTACAAAATTTCCCCAAAGTTAACATTGTACTGTATTTACTTCCTACCTCATGTGTATATTTGTATATGTGTATATGAGTATAAGTAATATTTGTTTACATCTATGTATGTATGTTTTTTTCTGCACCATTTAAGAATAGGTTGCAGACATGAAGATTCTTTATTCCCCAATACTTTGAGAATGTGTAATTCACTTTCCTGTTCACTTCCTAGAGGAAACTAGAAGAAAGTGGACATTCGATAAAGTTTTTGAACATTCTAAATAAATGTCCCTATTAGGAAGGTGGCTTGTTTGGTTTTTTCCAGATCTTTGTTACTCAGATCATGACCCTTGAACCAACTGCCTTGTAGTCTGTGAAATGCACATGCATGACTGACTTAGACTTTAGGGTGTTAGACTTTCTGGGACTAGGGTTCAGGAAACTGCTTTAACAAGCTCATGATGATTCTTGCACATTAAAAAACCTTTTTCCATAGTCTTTTGTTGGTTTCCAGTGATGAGTATTTTTTCCTATAAATTATTGCAATGCCTAGGAGAGTGTCCATGTTAACAACTTTCTTGTTGTCACAGGTTTGGATGACTCATTTAAGTTTTGGAGGGCTCCATCAAGAACGCCCATTCAAGATCATGATCCAAGTTCTCTCTCCACCTCAGAAACAATGGTACTTGCAAAGAATGCATAGTGCTTAATCTCTGAAAAATAGTGGAGATGAATAGATCTAGAGTATAAGGCTATGATTATAGTAGGTATGAGTGTTTATGAAGTGTTCTCTGTGGGAATTCTGCTTTGCACTTACTTAGATCATTGTATTTTACCTATTGCAGTCATACATGGTAGATTCTTTTTTGCTTTTCTATATAAGCAGATGACTCAGAAGTTAAGTAACTCTGATCAGTTGTGCCAGAAGTAGCAGTGTTAGAACTTCAAGTTGGGTTTGCCTGCTTCCAATTATAGTTGCACTGAATATCCTTTCAGTTGAGAGGTGTTTTTACCCCTCTTTTCTATCTTTTTTCATAGGATTATTAGCACAAAAACATTAAAATATTTATCATTAATAATAAAAGAAAAAATCCTATGTGCTTAAAAATGATTATCCTGAAAGTTGACTTAAGGGCAGAGCATCATGAGAAAGTTTAGATTCAAATAATTTCAGTGTGGTACTGATGATTTTAAATACAGTTCTAAAATTTGAATCACATAGAAACTCATCTGAACTACCTGAAATGTATGTAAACTCGTTTGCCTGCTTGTCTGCCTTCAGCTTTCATTCGTGCTTAAGTTCCTCTGTGCCTAACAGTTCATGCTAGCTTTCTCTTTGGTACATAATCATTCTTCTCAATGGAAAAACACGTTTAATTTTAAAGTGTTTTGGGGATTAGATAGTGACTGTGTTGCAGATTCCAAAGGCAAAGTTTTTGAACCCTTTCAGGAGTAAAAAAAATATACAAAAATAATAAACAATTATACAGATACTAATAAAATGTGCCTTCTATAATTTCCCAAAAGATTAGTACTTTTTGCTACAATTTTAAGAATATTTGTTTGTTCTTTTCCTAGAGTAGAAGAAAAAGAGTTTGTGTTTAGTTCTACATTGGATTTGTATATAGTAAAGTAGGATAATTACCTGCCTTCCACTAGATGTCATGCTTCGCTTTCTAGATCAGGGTTAGTGTATATCTTTGTTTCAGCAGAAATAGAATGCTTAAATGCCAAAGTGACTTCTATTAATTGGTAATTTAGTTCACAGAAGGGCAGCATCAATTTATGCTTAAAAGTAAATCATCTCAAGTTCTGTTGTTATAAGAACTATAGAATAGCTTAGAAATATTGCACATTATTCAGTTCTTATTGTAGGTACTCAGTAAATAGTAATTTCTCTAATTAACTTTGAATTATCAGACACCATTCAAACTGTATTTTATTCTGTCTATACAAGAAGACCTAAGAACAAAAAGCAAAATCAAATCAACCTTTTACATTTCTGTTTTTTATCAACATATGCATTTTACTTGTTAGACTACTATATTTTCTGAAAATAATATTGCAAATATTTATTAAAACCATTATTAAAACAGAAGCACCTCTGTGCTAGTCAACTTTCTGTTAGTCCACAAAATACCTTAGATAATCCTCTTGAAAGAAGGAAAGGTTTATTTTGGCTTATGGTTCCAGAGGTTGCAGTCCTGGTCTCTGCCCTGTTACTTTGGACCTGTGTTGGCACAGTATATCATGACAGGAGCATGAGGGGGAGAAGGAAGCAGAGAGAGCAGGAGGAGGGGCTGGGGTCCCCGTATCTGCTTCAAGGGCACGCTCCCCAGAGGGCTGGCTTCCTCCTCTGGGCCACCTCTCAAGACTTCCATCCCCTGCTCCTGGTAAGACCAGGCCTTCAACATGTGGGTCTTTTGGGCACAAAGTTCACACTCTAACAACCTCTATTAATGTGAAGGTCTTAACTTCTTTGTATGTGGAGGTTACATAGACTTTGAAAAATTTATACCATTAAAATATTTTAATTTTTTAGAAAATATTTTTTAGTTGTAGATGGACACAATGTCTTTATTTTATTTATTTTATGTGGTTCTGAGAATCGAACCCAGTGCCTCACACATGCTAAGCAGATGCATTACCACGGAGCCAAAACCCCAACGCCATATTTTAATTTTTGTAAGAATTTTAATACATAGATCTATGTAGCATATAATTTTTGTTGTTTCTCTGAAAGACTGGTATTTTGTTAGAGTTTTTAGTCAACTCTTTTCCTTTCTTAAAAAATTTATAGACACAGACTTTGGAATTGGTGGATTTTTTTCACAAAAATAGTCTAATTACCCTAATTCTACTATTGGTCATGTTTTCCTTATCATGCCTGTTTTCCCAAAAGGAGAAAATCTGGAGAGTTTATTATGCCGGTAGTACTCTATACTAAAGCAATTATACTTGGACCAAATAATACTTTCTCTAGTATAAGAGGAGGTTGAACGTACAAATTGAGGTGTAAGTTGAATGGATATAAATCTTGTCAATCTGTTTATCTGGTTATTTGTGTCTTTATTTTGTTTATCTCCTAGACTGAGAAAAGCTGCAGGTTTTTTTTTGTTGTTGCTGGTTGGTTTGGTTCTCCATTTTCTCTTTCTAAGGAAAACAGTCTTTTGATTTGGGTCATATCATGCACTGTGCTTTTGCTGGGTCATAATACATTCTATGCTGTTAATATCACACCAGGGATTTTAATAGTGTTATCTAATGAATATTCGTTCAGTTGGTTGGCAAACTCTGTGGTCACTGGGCCCTGTATGTTCTATAAACTGCAGATGGAATAAGCTGAGTGTCATCATTACCTTCAGGGTGGCGTCCTTATAAGTCTTCCTCAGAAGTGGCCTCCATCCAACTCGGTCAGGCATTTGGTATTGTCTTTCCTCCTAAAATCACATTTCTGTTCTCAAAGTACCCAAAATGGATGTGTGTTTATGCCTAGTACATACCAGTATATAGCAACAGCTTGGTCATTTCTGTTACTTTTGAGCTGAGCAATGTATATATTTTTAAAAATCTGTTTTATCATATATCTTTGTGAAATACGTGGAATACAAATCTAAAGAGAACTGATTTTAGTGTATTTCATTTAAAGAGAAAATTTTACTTATGAATCTTTTTTGTCTTAGTAAAACCTAAAAGTTAGTCTTACTATACTGTTTTACAAAAGAGAAAATAAGATCATAGAATGAGGTCCCAGCATCTGCATCCGGTAGAGCATTCTTTGAATCCAGATATGTTTGTCTGTAGTTGTTGGTCACGGTGGTATACCCTACTCCAAAGCCAGCCATGCTTGATGCCACAGTAGATATTGCAGTCAATGTGCAGTGAAGTTACCCTGGATGAATGATGGAATAGAAAGTCATTTTATGTAGGAAGTAGTAATTGAAATGGTCTCTAAAGGACCTGCCCCTTCCCTCTTAAATTTATGCATACATTTGTAAGAGACTGGACAATTCAAAGATGTCTTATTATTCAGTACCCACTTACAAGAGTTAAACATCTAGTTGAGAACATAAAGGGTAATTAGAAAATAACTGGATACTAACTTTTTTATATCGAAAGCATTAGACTTTCAGAGAATGCATGGGATTGTTGGGTGTGTGTGGGTAAATCTGAAGATTGTTTACCGGAGTAGTCAGATAGGGGTTAGTCAAGAAAGTTGAGTCAGCTTTTGGATTTGAAAAGAGGTAAGATATAATAGCAATAAAGGTAAAGATATAAAGGTATTTCAGCAAAATGAAAGGGCAGGAAACATTACAATTGACATTAGAAAAGCAGCATATTGTCACTTGTTTAGGAGTTAAAAAATGTTTCATAGAACGAAGAATAGACCAAGGACAATTTAAGCAGGGATGAATCCCAGAGGCTTTTGAAGAAAAGTAGTTTTAACGTGACGTAGGCATCAGTGATTCGGCATGTGTCTCCCTCTAGTATAGTGACCAGAGGAAAACTTTGAGATGGCAATGTGTGTGATAGTGGAGATAGTGGGGAGGCATAAAGGGAGTGATATGCTATGTTTAAATAAATTTCAACTCCCTGTGGTTTAGCAGGGACTAAAAACCTTGTTTCTGGTTCCTGAGTATTGTTAGTATAGACCACTGGGCTCCAATACAGTGAAAAAGAACAAGCTGGTTTTTTTGGCTTTTGGGTTTTTTTTAGTATAAAAATTTTAATATTAAATCTATTAATGAAACTTAAATATTGATGGTTACTGATACATATACATTAGGTTTTTTCCTAATGAAATAATATTTAATATATAACATTAGAATGAATATAATAGCAGGTAAAAATAGAATATTCATTCTGTTTGCATAGCATGTACTATTTTGTTAGAAGTTATCCTTTTAAAATTTTTATTAGAAAGAGCAAATAAGATTTATGTTTTTCTCTTTTTTTGTAATGATTGAAAAAAACAGACAAAAGTAATTTGAAGAAAATTTCAGCAATTTTATTAGGCAGATAACTACAACTAAATAAAAATACATTTTGATCTTGTTTTATATTTGTACTAAAAACATCTTTTGGTAATGACTTGGTCATTTTGTATAATAAACTTCTATGTATAGAAAGAGTCAACTTTCTCATGTTCAGAGCTCAGATTACTATAATTCTTAGTTTGCCATGTGCTATTACTGTATTAAATGCTGTGAATGAATTAAATTGTTAAATCCACACCATTTGTTGGTGGAACCCTTTTTACACATGAAGAAACAGCATCAGAGAATTTAAGTATTTGACCACACAGCTTAAAAGAGGAGGGAATGAGGTAAGCACTGGAAATTTTTTCTTCGTTAAAGGCAGCACAGCACAGGGCTGTGGCCGCTATGATGTCTCCATGTCTGCAGGTAAGTGGCCTTCTAGTTGACATGCAGGAAGCTTGTATCATCCTCTGCTGTTTCATTCAGTTGTGCTTTTCTGAGCTTTCTTTTGTTTATACACTATACATAATCTGTTGAAGGATGAATCTATTTCAGTTAGCTGATTTAAACTTCTTGTTATAAATTGGGTAGAATTGATGATTACAAATTGCAAAGCATGAGGATGCCTATCTGCTCTTGACATGTAAAGAAAAGGATCATTTTTAAAAATGAACAAATGGGCCATAGATTCCCATAGAAATTTTCATTCCTGCCCTTTTGCCATGTTTTAAAAAATGCTCCTGGATTTGCTAGTCATCTTATATCTGAAAGTTTATACACTTTGATTAGCATCTCCCCATTTTCCTACCCCTAGCTCCTGGCAACCATGCTTAGACTAATTTGAAGCAGTTTCAGGACAGTGGCTTTAAGTAACATCAGTGTTATCTCCTCTGACTAGCTCTTATTGTTTTCTATGACATCAGTGAGGCAATAAGGATACAAGTATAGACTTCACAGAAAACTGTTCTACTTTTCTTATCAAGAGCATATAAATTGAAAACCTCAAGGCTTGTCCTATGGCAGATGGGAAAGTAAGGACAAAGTTGTAATTTTACACTTGAAGCCTTTTTAGTGAGTCTAGAAAGTGATGGTTACAAGAATTAGATAGACTCAGTGGGAGACAAGGACAACCCTAAGCCTCCTACTTGGGGTTTCCTGCTTAAAATGGGCTAGAGAGCGGAGAGAATGAGAATTCTGTGTTATGAAGAAGGAAGGAGAGATTAATCATCTTTGGTGTACTTCATCCCAAGTACTGTCTCGTCACACATGCAAGGCTGAACTGAGGATTCAAGTTGGGAGTGTCAGCTGGACAATCCCTAACTTTGTGGTCCTCATCTCTAAGGGAGGATTGAACTGTACCTTCAGTAGATAAAATGTGACTACCAGGGCTTATTAATTATTACTTGGGTTCCAAGTCAGAGTAACATATTTGCATATCAAGCATGTTATCACATATAATCAAATTAATATTGGAGATTATTTCCAAACAAGCATGAATTTGAGCATAGCAATTCAGCCTAAGAATTTTTTGCTTTTATTTATTAAAGAAATAATATGGTAATATCAAATTTCAGGAATATAGAAAGGATAGTAGAAATATAGATAACCCCAATCAACTTTTAAAGCATAAGAATATATTACCATACAATGAAGACCTTGTGTTTTCCTCATGATGTGGGCAAAATTATAACTATTAGGTACTTTTTATGAGCATCATTTCTTTTTTTTTTTTAATATTTTATTTTTTTATTTATTTATTTTTTATTATTTTGTATACAAATGGGATACATGTTGTTTCTCTATTTGTACATGGAGTCAAGGCATACCATTTGTGTAATCATACGTTTACATAGGGCAATGATGTTTGATTCATTTTTTTTTCTTTTCCCTTCCCCCCCACCCCTCCCACCCCTCTTTTCCCTCTATAAGTCCTTCTTTCCTTCATTCTTACCACACTCCTTATCCCTAACCCTAAACCTAACCCTAACCCTAATGCTAACCCCTCCCAACCCCCATTATATGTCCTCATCCGCTTATCAGCGAGATCATTCGTCCTTTAGTTTTTTGAGATTGGCTTATCTCACTTAGCATGGTATTCTCCAATTTCACCCATTTGCCTGCAAATGCCATAATTTTATCATTCTTCATGGCAGAGTAATATTCCATTGTATATATATGCCACAGTTTCTTTATCCATTCATCAACTGAAGGGCATCTAGGTTGGTTCCACAATCTGGCTATGGTGAATTGAGCAGCAGTGAAGATTGATGTGGCTGTATCTCTGTAGTATGCTGATTTTTAGTCCTTTGGGTATAGGCCAAGGAGTGGGATAGCTGGGTCAAATGGTGTTTCCATTCCAAGCTTTCTGAGGAATCTCCACACTGCTTTCCAGAGTGGCTGCACTAATTTGCAACCCCACCAGCAATGTATGAGTGTTCCTTTTTCACCACATCCTCGCCAACACCTATTGTTGCTTGTGTTCTTGATAATCGCCATTCTAATTGGGGTGAGATGAAATCTTAGGGTAGTTTTGATTTGTATTTCCCTTATTACTAGGGGTGTTGAACATTTTTTCCTATATCTGTTGATTGCTTGTAGATCTTCTTCTGTGAAGTGTCTGTTCATTTCCTTAGCCCATTTGTTGATTGGATTATTTGTATTCTTGGTGTACAGTTTTTTGAGTTCTTTATAAATTCTGGAAATTAGTGCTCTATCTGAAGTATGGTTGGCAAAGATATTCTCCCACTCTGTAGGCTCTCTCTTCACATTGCTGATAGTTTCCGTTGCTGAGAGAAAGCTTTAGTTTGAATCTATCCCAGTTGTTAATTCTTGCTTTTCTTTCTTGTGCTATGGGAGTCCTGTTAAGGAAGTCTGATCCTAAGCCAACAAGTTGAAGATTTGGACCTACTTTTTCTTCTATAAGATACAGGGTCTCTGGTCTTATTCCGAGGTCCTTGATCCATTTTGAGTCGAGTTTTGTGCAGGGTGAGAGATAGGGGTTTAATTTCATTCTGTTGCATATGGTTTTCCAGTTTTCCCAGCACCATTTGTTGAAGAGGCTATCTTTTCTCCATTGCATATTTTTGGACCCTCTAGTATGAGAAAATTGTATTTATTTGGATTTGTGTCCATGTCCTCTATTCTGTACCATTGATCTACCTGTCTATTTTGGTACCAATACCATGCCGTTTTTGTTACTATGGCTTTGTAGTAGAGTTGAAGATCTGGTATTGCGATACCCCCTGCTTCGCTCTTTCTACTGAGGATTGCTTTAGCGTATTCTAGGTTTTTTATTCTTCCAGATGAATTTCATAATTGCTTGCTCTATTTCTGTAAGGTACATCATTGGGATTTTAATTGGAATTGCATTGAATCTGTATAGCACTTTAGGTAGTATGGCCATTTTGACAATATTAATTCTGCCTATCCAGGAACATGGGAGATCTTTCCATCTTCTAAGGTTTTCTTTAATTTCTTTCTTCAGTGTTCTGTAGTTCTCATTGTAGAGGTCTTTCACCTCTTTTGTGAGATTGATTCCCAAGTATTTTATTTTTTTCAATGCTATTGTGAATGGGGTAGTTTTCCTAATTTCTCTTTCTGAAGATTCATCACTTATGTATAAAAATGCATTGGATTTATGAGCATTGATCTTGTAACCTGCTACTTTACTGAATTCACTTATGAGTTCTAAAAGCTTTCTGGTGGAATTTCCAGGTTCCTCTAAATATATAATCATGTCATCAGCGAACAGGGATAGTTTGAGTTCTTCTTTTCCAATTCGTATCCCTTTAATTTCTTTGATTTGTCTAATTGCTCTGGCTAGAGTCTCAAGGACGATGTTGAATAGAAGTGGTGAAAGAGGGCATCCCTGCCTTGTTCCAGTTTTTAGGGGGAACGCTTTCAGTTTTTCACCATTTAGAATGATATCGGCCATGGGCTTAGCGTAGATGGCCTTTATAATGTTAAGGAATGTTCCCACTACCCCAATTTTTTCTAGTGTTTTGAGCATGAAGGGATGCTGTATTTTATCAAATGCTTTTTCTGCATCTATTGAAATAATCATGTGATTCTTAACCTTAAGTCTGTTGATATGGTGAATGACATTTATTGATTTCCGAATGTTGAACCAACCTTGCATCCCTGGGATAAAACCCACTTGATCGTGGTGCATTATCTTTTTAATATATATTTGTATGCAATTTGCTAAAATTTTGTTGAGAATTTTTGCATCGATGTTCATTAAGGATATTGGTCTGAAATTTTCTTTCCTCGATGTGTCTCTGTCTGGTTTAGGTATCAGGATGGTATTGGCTTCATAGAATGAGTTTGGGAGGGTTCCCTCCTCTTCTATTTCATGGAATAGTTTGAGGAGTATTGGAATGAGCTCTTATTTAAAGGTTTTGTAGAACTCGGCTGAGAACCCATCTGGTCCCGGACTTTTCTTTGTTGGTAGGCTTTTGATGACCTCTTCTATTTCATTGCTTGAAATTGATTTATTTAAGTTGTGTATGTCCTCCTCCTTCAGTTTAGGTAATTCATATGTCTCTAGAAATTTGTTGATGTCTTCAAGGTTTTCTGTTTTGTTGGAGTATAGATTTTCAAAATAGCTTCTAATTATGTTTTGTATTTCACTCGTGTCTGTTGTGATGTTTCCTTGTTCATTCCAAATTTTAGTACTTTGAGTTTTCTCCCTCTTTCTCTTTGTTAGTGTGGCTAAGGATTTATCAATTTTGTTTATTTTTTCAAAGAACCAACTCTTTATTTTGTTAATTTTTCCAATTGTTTCTTTTGTTTCGATTTCATTGATTTCGGCTCTGATTTTGACTATTTCCTGTCTTCTACTACTTTTGGTATTCGTCTGCTCTTCTTTTTCTAGGGCTTTGAGCTGTTGTGTTAAGTCGTTTATTTGTTGATTTCTACTTCTTTTTTTGAATGCACCCCATGAAATAAATCTTCCTCTAAGTACTGCTTTCAGAGTGTCCCAGAGATTTTGATATGATTCGTCTTTGTTCTCGTTTACTTCTAAGAATTTTTTTATTTCTCTCCTGATGTCTTCTGTTATCCATTCATCATATAATAGAGTATTATTTAGTCTCCAGGTATTGGAGAAGTTTCTGTTTTTTATTCTGTCATTTATTTCTAATTTCAATCCATTATGATCTGATAGAATACAAGGTAGTATCTCTATCTTCTTGTATTTGCTAACAGTAGCTTTGTGGCATAAAATATGGTCTATTTTAGAGAAGAATCCATGTGCTGCTGAGAAGAAAGTGTATTTGCTCTTTGTTGGATGGTATATTCTATATATGTCGATTAAGTATAAATTGTTGATTGTGTTATTGAGATCTATGGTTTCTTTATTCAATTTTTGTTTGGACGATCTATCCAGTGGTGAGAGAGGTGTGTTAAAATTGCCTAGTATTATTGTGTTGTGGTCTGTTTGATTTCTGGAATTGAAAAGGATTTGTTTGACGTACGTGGATGAGCCAATGTTTGGGGCATAGATATTTATGATTGTTATGTCTTGCTGATTTATCCTGCCCTTAAGCAGCATGTAATGTCCTTCTTTATCCCTTCTGACTAGTTTTGGCTTGAAGTCCACATTATCTGAAATGAGGATGGATACTCCAGCTTTTTTGTCCGTGTGCATGGTATGTTTTTCCCCATCCTTTCACCTTCAGTCTATGGGTATCTCTTTCTATGAGATGAGTCTCTTGCAGGCAGCATATTGTTGGATTTTTCTTTTTAATCCAATCTGCCAGTCTATGCCTTTTGATTGGTGAGTTCAGGCCATTAACATTCAGGGTTATTATTGAGATATGATTTGTATTCCCAGTCATTTGACTCATATTTGTTTTTTGACATGATTTGGTTTCTCCTTTATTTGGCTACTCCTTTAGGCTAGCGCCTCCTGTTGCTGATTTGCATCGTTGTTTTTCATCCCTTCCTCATGGAATATTTTGCTGAGAATGTTCTGTAATGCTGGCTTTCTTTTTGTAAATTCCTTTAACTTTTGTTTATCATGGAACGATCTTATTTCATCGTCAAATTTGAAGGTAAGTTTTGCTGGGTATAAGATTCTTGGTTGGCATCATTTTCTTTCAGGGCTTGGTAAATGTTGTTCCAGGCCCTTCTAACTTTCATGGTCTGGATTAAAAAATATGCTGATATCCTTATTGGTTTCCCCTTGAATGTAATTTGATTCTTTTCTCTCGTGGCCTTTAAAATTCTGTCTTTATTTTGTATGTTAGGTATTTTCATAATAATGTGCTTTGGTGTGGGTCTGTTGTAATTTTGTATATTTGGAGTTCTATAAGCCTCTTGTACTTGGTTTTCCATTTCATTCTTCAGATTTGGGAAATTTTCTGATATTATTTCATTGAATAGATTGTTCATTCCTTTGGTTTGTTTCTCTAAGCCTTCCTCAATCCCAATAATTCTTAAATTTGGCCTTTTCATGATATCCCATAATTCTTATAGATTCTGTTCATGATTTCTTACCATCTTCTCTGTTTGGCCAACTTTGTTTTCAAGATTAAATAATTTTCTTCAATATCTGAGGTTCTGTCTTCCAGGTGTTCTATCCTATTGGTTATGCTTTCTATGGAGTTTTTAACTTGGTTTATTGTTTCCTTCATTTCAAGTATTTCAGTTTGTTTTTTTTTCAGTATCTCTAACTCTTTATTGAAATGATCTCTTTCTTCCCATATTTGGTCTTTTAACTGTTGAGTGGTGCGATCATTTAATACCTGCATTTGCTCTTTCATCTCCTCCTTCAATGCCTGCATTTGCTCTTTCATCTCATTTGCTTCCCTGATTGTTTTCATTATGTACATTCTGAACTCCCTTTCTGACATTTCTTCTGCTGTGCTGTCATTGGGTTTTATTGATGTAGTATCTAGGTTTGTTTGGGACATTTTCTTCCCTTGTTTTCTCATATTGGTCAGCTGTCAGTGGAACCCTGAGATATTGCAGATTTCCTCTATTGGCTTATAGTGTCCCGGTAGATTTCCAGTGTATCACCTCCCAGCCTTCAGTAGCCTGAAGTCTTGGAGGAACTTGATAATGCAGTGCTTCCGAAGAAAGCTGCCCCTAGCCCCCTACTGGTTCCAGGGCTTGGAGCTGGCTCTGTGCGGAAAGGCTCTCACTGGTGGCCTGCACCGTGCAGCTCGCCGTGCAGGGGGAGCCCACCGCCGGAGTGTGGAAGGCTACCTGGGGAAGACTCTAGCTGCCCTGTCCTGCTCTGATAAGCCACCCCTATCTGTGCCTGCTGCCCAGGCCAAGTTTCACCCAGTGGGGGAGACTCACCCCGTGACTCTATTTTTGTCCAAGTCTCTCAATGCCTCCCCTTCTTGAGTCCTGGGTTCTGAGCGACTGGAGATGCAGTCACCCTCTAGTCCGCCATCTTGGATCGCCCCATGGAAAGAGCCTGCGGCCGGAGTGAGCAGAGCCACCTGGAGAAGTCTCTGGCTGCCCTGCCCTGATCCCAGAGGCTGCTTGCGGATCGAACCTCTCAGTTGGCTCGGGGACTTGTGGCTGGCTCTATGTAGTAAGGCTCTCACTGGGCGTTCTGCTCCGAGAAGCTAGCCTTGAAAGGCGCCTCCCACCGCAGGGGTCCAGGCTGCTTGGGGAGGTCTCTGGCTGCCCTGTCCTGGTCCCTGAAGCTGCTTGCGGGCCAGAGCACGCCGTGCTGGCTCCGTATGAGCATCATTTCTAAATTGGTATTTCTTTTTCCTGGACTATATTGAGGGAAATTGCTACTTCTATTAATGCCTGACCCTTGGTCACAGGTTACACCTTTCCTTTCTTCTGATGAACCAGATATTTAGTGAACGCTTACAAACTTTGTTTTTTTTACCCTGAGTGCCAAAACTACAAACCAGTTCTTGTTTTTGTTTTCACCAGTGGTAAGGGCTTTTTGAGTTGGCACTTGAGAGAATGTTCAGTGGAGTGATAAAGGGTTCCAGCATCATTTGTCCTCTTAACTTTCTCACACAGCCAGAGGAGTCTGTCAGGAGCCAGGCAGATTAATCCACTCCTGCGTAGTCTATGATATCGGTATTAGTGTTTGATTGTTTTCTTCCCAGAACCAAGTATTTATCTTAATGTCTGTTGATAGGAACATTTTTTTACATGCCTCTCATTTCAACCTGGGCAAATACATTTTAAAAAATGAACAAATTTTAGGTATTTGTCCCCTATTATTTGAATCTGATATCACATAAAATAAGAGATTTAATGTCTGTTTGAGTGATTTATTCATTTGTTTTAATTTTTAATTTTTTAATTTCATTTATTTTGTTTTTTTACAGACTGCATTTTGATTCATTGTACACAAATGGGGTACATCCCTTCATTTCTATGGTTCTGCACGATGTAGATTCATACCTTTCGTGTAATCATACATGTACATAGGGTAATGATGTCTGTCTCATTCCACCATTTTTCATACCCCCCCCCATTTCCCTCTACGTAATCTAAAGTTCCTCCATTCTTCTCTCACCCCCAACCCCCCTACCCCCATTATATATCATCATCCACTTATCAGGGAAAACATTCAACCTTTGATTTTTTGGGAATTGGCTTACTTCACTTAGCATGATATTCTCCAATTCCATCCATTTATCTGTAAATCCCATAATAGTATTTCTCTTTATGGTTGAATAATATTCCATTGTGTATATAGTGCCACAGTTTCTTTATCCATTCATCTTTTGAAGGGCATCTAGGTTGGTTGCACAGTGTAGCTATTGTGAATTGAGCTGCTGTAGACATTGTTGTGGCTGTGTTACTGTGTATGCTAATTTTAAATCCTTTGGGTATAAACCAAGGAATGGGATAACTGGGTCAAAAGGTGGGTCCACTCCAAGTTTTCTGAGGAACCTCCACACTGCTTTCCAGAGTGGCTGCACCAATTTGCAACTCCGTCAACAATGTAAAAGTGGGCCTTTTTCCCCACATCCACGCCAACATCTATTATTGTCTGTGTTCTCATTGGAGTGAAATCTTAAGAGTTGTTTTAATTTGCATGTCTCTAATTACTAGAGATGTTGAACCCTTTGTCATATATTTATTAATCGCCTATATGTCTTCTTCTGTAAAGTGTCTGTCTAGATCCTTGACCAATTTTGGAACAGAGTGAGTTATTTAGACTGAACTAAGTAGCCTTAGGTTTTGCTTTCATTGATCATAGTAAGTGTAAGGTACAACACTTTAAGTGTTAGGGCATATACACAATCAACATAAGAATATTGCACATCACATAGTACCCGAGTCTGTGCTAGCATTGATTTATAAGTTCTGTTGATCCCTCCTGCCCTGTACTTGCCCTGTCCCAGAGGCTTCCCTGGTCTGGGCACCTCTTACCCTCTCCCAGAGAAGAAATCGATGGTGACAAAGACAGAGCTATCTGACTTTGCCGGATATGATGTTTTTACATAGAAGATGCCAAATGCTTCAGCCTGGGTGCTTTTAGTTGTAGGAAGCCACACAGTCTGCTCATCTCTAAGCCTGTGGGCAAAACTGCATTTGCTTTCCACAGCATTTGCTATGTTTAAAATTGTAAAACATGCTATATTCTAAGGCACAGTATCAAAATATTGTTGAATTTTTAAAGTATTTTTTTCTGGTATGAGATAAGATAAAGAAAAATCTTTTAGTACTTCTAATTTTTATAGGCATTATTAAAAGGAGTGTGTGTCATTCAAAACATTAAAAACCAATGCTTTTATTATTATAAATCTAACAGTGCAAAATATCTCAAGAGCATGAAGAATTTTAGGTAAAGTAGTTTATTTTAGCTTTTCAACATTTGAGCAGTGAGGAAAATTAGCTTTAAATCAAAACTGCCCCTCTGAGTTATTGATTTATGTCAACTGTAACAGTTCTTATAAGTAGTAGAAAATGCTGTTAAAATACTTGCTATATCTCTCAAGATATGGAAGGTTCTCTAGTTATGCCAACTAGTATGATTCTGTTCTCAACCTTCCTGCTTAAGGTTGTCTTGTGTATGTGTTGCTTCTGCTTCCTTTTCCAAACTGTTAGTGAGGATAATATTCTTCCTTCCTGACCCGTAGGTGGCAGCCTCAGTGGGCAGTGCTGAAATCCAGCCTCTTGTGCAATCAACAGTGCTACTGCCTGAAGCCTCACATGACCAGCCGATGGCTCAAGGTATCATAGGGACATTCTGCTTTCAAAAAGAAAAATGATAAGTTGATCCAGGCACACATTTTTAAAGAAATGTTTAAAGAATAAAGTGTTAATAAGTCATAGAATGTGATAGAATAAATATGTCAGAAATTAACAAAACAAGTGCTCTTAGTTTTGCTGTCATACAAATAGTCTGTCATAAGGTTCCTTATTGGTTAAGTGCAGATACTTAATATTTGAGTCAGGAAACCAATGATTTTTAGTTAATTCTGTTGTTTTAGTCTCCTCTTTTTGGGAAAACACTTTACCTTATTTGTCCACTTGAAACTGAAGAGATTCTAGTCATAAGTATTTTCTAAGGCTGTGCTTCCATTTGAAAGAAAGAAAATCTGTTGAGTATCGTGTTAGAAATACATGATGAACAACCTGGGATTTACTTTATTCATGGCAATATATTAATTTTATTACTTTTTTGCTTTAAATTTTATTTTAAAGACTACAGTGTAGCTTTTGGTAATTCTAGAAAGTATATCAACTTTATTCAGTAACTATAAATTCCTGAGCTAAAAGAAATATGGATTCTAAAATGAGAATAAGTTTACACACTGAAGTATAGCATATATACAGAAGATGCTTTTAGAAATACTTAATTAAACTTTGTGTATTCATTCCAGTATTTGTCCTACTAATTTCCTAGTATCTCATTTTGAGTTTTAGTAATTTCTGTTAACAGAATGTAAGTGTTTAATTATAGAAAATACTCATTTGATTTTCTACATAGTATGCTTAGAAATCTTTAGAGAATTAATAATAAGACTAATTTCAACAGTAAAAGAATTCAGTAAGATAGCATGACATAAAATTAACATAAAATTCAATAAATTTCATATATGCACATAAACAATTAGAAAGGATAACGTTAGGGAAAACCACAGTTTACAGTAGCAACAAAGAAGATAAAATGTTTGGAATAAACTTAATAAGAAATACGTAAAACATATAGGAGAAAAACTTTGAAATAGTCCTAAAAAACACAAAAATAAATATGAGCAAATGGAAAGACTTTCTTTATTTTTAGATAGGATGATTCAACATCAAAAAGATAACAGTTCTCCCTAAATTAATCTATAAATACAGTCCTAATAAAAATATCAACAGACTTCTTTATGGTGAACAAAATTTTACTCAGGTGGAACAATGAGTGTTCAAAAGTAGCTAGGAAAATACTCAACAAGGGGAATAACCCTCCTGGACATTAAATCATACTTGAAGAAGTATAATTAAATCAGTATTTATATTACCTTCACATGAAAAATAAATAGAATTGAAAATGTATCCTAAATGATTAAATTTGCATCTTAGATCTCTAGATGATGAATGGATCTTTTGATAAATGCTGCTGGAAGCTCAGTAGCTACTTATAATAAGACAGAATAAATCTGTATACTTTACATCATATACAAGAATCATCTGGGTTCTAAAATAAAAATCATACCAGAAGTAAACATAGATGAATTCCTCATAAATTAAGCATAGGAAAAAATTATCTAATTATGCTTCAAAATACAAACAAAATGAGAAAAAACTGACAAATTCTACTGTATATAATTAAAATAAAAAGTAATTTTTGCAGGGCATAAAATGCCATAAACAAAGTCAAAAGACAAATCAGCAAAACCATTTGCAGCATAACATAGAGATATTTAAACATGTAGCATAAAGTATTCTTAATATTTGAGGAGAAGAACATCAAGCCTCATATGAAAGTAAGCAGAAAACATAACGAGATAATTCACAAAAACATGTGAAAGTAACTTAACCTTGGTTAGTACTAATTAATACCCCACTGAGATCCAACAATTATAAAGCATTGGCAATGGATTCTGTTGGCAAGGCTGTGGGAAATGGGCATTCTTATACATTGGTAGAGGAGATGCACTTGGCATATTATTTCTGGAAGCGAATGACTCTATTAAACCTACATGTGTATTTACAGTATAGGTAGGAATTCCTCTTGGCTCATCACCAACAATGTGAAAATACATATGCATGTATTTATTTAATGTATTTTTGTGTGTAAGTGGAAAATTATGGAAACAACCTGATTTCCATTATTGGGAGAGTGGATTTTAAATAAACATCTATCCAATGAAGAACTATACAGCTATTAAAAAGAACAAGGATAATGCCTTTAAAATGATATGTAGTGATTTTTTTAAGAAATATTAAGTGAAGAAAACACATTGCAAAAGAGTAGTGTATAGAGCTTATAGTTTTCTATTGTTTATGTAAGAAAGAAGGGAAAATAAAAAATTCATTTATCTCCTCATTTATGCAAAAATAAAATAAAGAATTAACAAGAAATGAAGGAGTTTATTTATGAAGGGTGGGAGCTAGGCAGGAAATTCCAGAGTGTGAGGACAGGGCAGAAGGGATAAAAGGGTGGAATAGTGACTTTTCTCTTCATATGCCTTCTTGTATAATTTGAATTTTATAGCAGTGAATATTTTACTTGATGTGAAGAAAAATAAAATATAAAATGGGAAAAAATTGTGGAATTCAAATGAAATAATCTAGCTGCATCCCACATGAATAATACTGAAGTGAGTCAGGAACTAATCCAAGTTAACTCTTGAGCATATTTTTTAAGACTCTTTTTCCTCATACTAATGGTGGAGAGAACTGTAAACGGCATTGGGTTCTTTTCATTAGTTTTACTTTTTGCAGTAGTATGAGTTAACAATTCTGAAACTACTTAATATGTGTCTAATGCTGGGTGAATAAGTAAATGTACTGTGAATGATGAAAGCCAGGTTTCTTCCTTTCATGTAAATGAGTTACAGTATGGGAGCGGGAAAGATGTCCAGTGGACCCTACAGGGTTAGATTAGATCTGGAGCTTTCTTCATGATTTGATTTTTTTTTTTTTAATTTTTTCAATGTTGATGGATGTTTATTTTATTCATTTATTTAATGCGATGCTGAGCATCGAACCCAGTGCCTCACACATGCTAGGCAAGTGCTCTACCACGAGCCACAACTTCAGCCCTGATGTTTTTAATTAATAGGTATAGATGTGTGTGTGCTTGTGTGTGTGCATCATGCCTGCACTCATATAACACACACAGGCACACGTTTCCAACTCAGAACCAAGATACCTTGGAGCAATATATGCACTTCAGAACCCAAATCTTGTTTTTGGAATTCCATTCTCCCCTTCAAGGAATCAGGGCTCTTTGGAACAAATATCAGATTGCAGATTTTGTCTGCAAATGACCAGTGCTGATTTGAGTTTCTGTTTACTCCTTTATTCATCTCTTATAAATGTACATCTGCTGTACTGTCAGAAAATTTATGTGGGATGTTATCTGAGATTCCATTGGAGGTGTTAATGTATATTACCTGTACCTTACTGCTTTTCTAAAATCCGAAAGTATTTTGAATTTGGAACCGCTTCTGACCCTGAAATTTTCAGGAAGAGGATTGAGGATCATCTGTTTGTTCCTCAGTGTCTTAATACTTGGGGCACAAAGGCATGTTCTGTTCTTCTTGCCTTGGCTGTTCTGTGTTCAGAGAGAACATTCGTCTCCATCCACGTGCATGTGTGAACACACACGCATACAGTGAGGATGGAGCTAAGGAATGTGAGGAGCAGCCTGATTCCCAGCCAAAGTGTTGAGATGAGCCAAGCAACTAGGAGAATTAACCAACCATCTGTTTTAATAATTTTTAGGACCTTATGTATAACCACAGGTAAATCAAGTAATAACGTTATGTTTATTTTCAGTAATAGGTGAGCAAGAACCTGCATCATCACGGCCACCTCCTCATTCATCCCTGGCTGCTCCACTGCCCAAACAGTGTGTTTTGGTTACCCCGTCTCTTCTTTCTGCAGTCTGCAGCCTCTTAGACAACCTCTTGGTGATCGCTCCAAGAGACACGGCCAATGCCTTCTGGAAAGCCCATCTCATAGAGCTTCTCTGTGGGTAAGACGAGTGCTCCCGGAGGCATGGCGGGGTGGAGTGATCTGGCGTTCTGCCGGAAATGGTGGCAGACCTCAGGTCCCGTGTACTGGCAGCACGTGCTCATTCAGCTCCAAGTTTTGTGTTTGCTACAGTTGTCTCAACAGTTGGTTTTTTTGCTACAGTTGTCTCAACAGTTGGTTTTTTTGTTTTGTTTTGTTTTTAAAGGTCTGTTAAAGCACTTGTATTGGCTTGTTATCTTGACTTTGAAGGCCAAAAGAAAAAAAAGATTAAGTCAGTGTTTTCAACCTCATTTGTTACCTAGGACATTCGAGGATTATGGTGTAATCCTCTTGATTATTCTTAATTGTATGTGAAGGAGTTTGAGGATTCATCTTCCTAATAATCATATTAGAATACTGTCTCTCAGTTGAAAAGCCATAGTTTAAATTCATTTGGAGTTATGTTGCTAAGGGAAACTAAACTTTTTATCAGAAAATGATTCATTATTAACCAACTATAAATATTTAGGAAGATCAGAATTTGATTCTTCAAATTTTTATATTCAGTTACCTAATAATTACTGAACATCTGATGTAATTTTTTTCTGATTTTCTTTTTAAATGTAGTAGAAAAGGCCTAGATGTTGAATTCAGGCCCATCTGGCATTAAGGCTTTTTCATGCAATCATGTCACAGCCTTGGAAGATTATTTTAATGACTGTATTATGATTACTGATGCTGTTGAAGCCAGGTACAGTACTGCATGCCTGTAATCCTAGCCTTGGGAGGCTGAGGCAGGAGGATTTCAGGTTCAGTGCCAGCCTCAACAACTTGTAAGACCCTGTTTCAAAATAAAAAAAGAACTGGGACTGTGGCTCAGTGGCTAAGCACACCTGGGTTCAATCCTGGTACCAAAAATAAGTGAATAAAATAAAAATAAAATGAAATGACAACGTCAAATGGAGTTCATAGGAGAATTCAAAGTGGTGGAGTCCAGGCTGCTACTCTGTGCTCTGAATGTATTTCTTTTTTCCTGATATCTAGTCTTGTTCTAGCCAAGTATACCCCCCACCTTTAACCACCTATCCCTTTGTGTTTCTCTGCCTCTTTACCTTTGGAAATTCACTATTGAAATGTCTTCCTTCTCTTTGCCAAATCATAATGCCTTCTCTTTCTTTTAGGTAAGAAGTAGCTAAAAGTAAGGAATTAGTCTTTGTTCTACTTCACTCAGTTGCAGTTACTCCTTTAACATTAATAATTGACAATGCACTATGACTTTATTCTATTTTCCATATTTGTTAGTTTTTCTGCTGTGATGCCTATTAGGATTGGAAAAGTAACTACTAGTTGGTTGGTGTCTTCATCAGCTATTTCGCTGCTGTGACTAAATGATCTGACCAGCACAGTCTTAGAGGAGAGAAGGTTTATTTGAGGGCTCATGGTTTCAGAGGTCTTGGTCCATAGAAAGCCGGCTCCATCCCTTGGGGCTCGAGGTGAGGCAGAACATCATGGCTAAAGAGCATTGCAGAGGGAAGCAGCTTGCATCATCAGGAAGCAGAGAGAGAGAGAGAGAGAGAGACTGCACTCTCCAGAAACAAAATACATACCTCAAAGGCACGCCCCAATTCCAGTCTCCCCCAGCCTACCACTTCAATTAATCTCATCAGGGATCAACTCACTGATTGGATTAAGACTCTTACAACCCAATTATTCCTCCTCTGAAACTTCCTGCATCATCTCACATGTGAGTTTTTGGGGGACACCTCACAACAAACCCTAACAGTTGGTTTTCTCTTTCCTAGCACTGGCTGCTGCCTCAAGAATGACCACAGGGAGCAATAGGAATATCCCTGCATCTTAGGAGTCAGCTCAGGGTGTGTGGTGGCCTTGTGTGAGGTGGCCTTGAGGCCACCGCAGTGTGAGAGGCTCTGTTTTTAGAAAAGGCTTATCTTACGTTTTTATTTTTTTTCTGATCTTAAAAGAGACTTTTCTGTTAGTTTTATTTTGTTTTTACTTTCCAAATATGAACATATTTCCTAGCCTGTGTGTTTGTTATTTTGAATGGGAAAATAACTACCAAGGTTTTACTTTTGTTTGCTTTCCTAATGAAAGCAATGGCTTGCATTTTATTTTATTCTGCTTTTAATGAAGTTTCCTTAGAAGAGTCTTTTCTGCAGAATTCTTTGCCTCACTTCTATCTAACAAGATATTTTCCTGTTTTCTTAATTACTCTGGAAAATCTTTATAAACATTTTCTTATAAAAATAATTTTTCTTGATTTGAATTTATGTTTACCTTCAAGCATTAAATTCTGATTTATTAACCTTTAATAAGAATCATATTGACCATTTGAAAGGTTTTCTTTCTCTGTTCTTCCCAGCATTGTCGATGCCACCATTATTGAGACATGTGTCCAAGAACTCAGGACCCCACTGCCTTCGTCACCCCCAGTTGAACATATTCAGGCTCAAGTAAGTGTCTCATGTCTTCCCCTTACTTCGGGTCTGTGAGCTATTTTGCCTTTATGCCAAAAAAGTAAGTACTGCTGAGGAGATCTGAACCACAGGAGAAGATGAAAATCTCTCAGGGTGTGTACAGTATGTGAGATTATTAGAGATAGGTTTCTGTGGTGGTGGAAGAGGGCAGTGGGTCTGAAGACATAGGTGCCATTCCCGACTCCATCGTTAACCAGCTGCAAAGGTTTAACCACGTGTCTCGGTACTTTTGAGAATCACTTAACATGGAGCCATGATATAGCCCATCTACCCCTTTTATGATATTAGGCTGTCTCTTACTATTTTTACCTAAGTTGAAGTTTTTGAAATATCTGGTGGTTAAATTATCTTTATTTTTACAACACAGTCTGTTAGAAGTAAATTTATATTTTTTTCCTTTACAGATATATGCTGTTTCACATTCGTTCCTCTAGCTAGATTCTGTGTGTTAAATATGCTTAACAATTTTTGTTGTTTTTACTAGTAGAAATTTTATCTCAAAGTCTGATTTTAATTTAAACTTCAAGATTTTTTTTTAATGAAAGAAAGATGAACTAGACAAGTGACAGTAGCTTTGAGCTGTGTTCTTTGGGCTGTCTGAATTTGGAAGACTCTGTTGTAAGTCTCGGGAATGATGTGCACATCATCTCTGAAGCATGTTCCAGCACAGTGTTTTCCTTTGACTCTTTCCTTTGTTTGCATAATGACTCTCTCCTCCATTGTCTGTCAACACATCTCCATCAAATGCCTCTGTGTATCAGGATCTCATGCAGGGAGAGCAGATAACAAGCAAATCTGTATATGTCTGATGTTTACAGACATCTCAGAAGAAAACCTAAAGCAGGGGACTAGAAGTGAGGTCTGAGTGGGGAGAGGAGACCTGTTCTACGTGAGGTGGCTAGGGAGGGACTTTCAGACCGTGACTGGTAACTGAAAATAGGTGAAGAAGCCGTGGACATGGCAAGGGCCCTGTTATCCAGACACACTCAGACTATGCAGGAAACAGCATGAAGCTAGAGGGACTGAAGCTGAGTTTGTGAGGGGCAGATGCAGCCAGAGGAGCACACTCAGCAAGCTGAAGGCAGCACTTGCCTGTTCACCATTATGTCCTGACTGTCTAGCATAGTGCCTGTTCCATGGCAGATGCTCGCTCACTGGGGAGTTACTTAGTAGCAGTGACAAACATTTAGGGGTCCTTGTCGGCTCATTTGTGTAGTCCTCACAATAGTCATAGGAGGTGTCATTGATGCCTTCTAAGGTGCTCTCATTCAGTAGCAGGCAGAGTAAGGATTCTAGCCCATGCAGGTTGGTTCCAAGCCCATACTTCTGACCATTGTGCTGCCTGCCTTACGGTAATGATTTTGGCTGTTGGTGCATATACAGGAGCATCAACTCATTCTAGAAAATTCTTCAACCTCTTCTATGCCAGATTCTGTTCTAGGTGCTAGCAAACATCTGTGAACAAAGCAAACAAACATCTCTGCCCCCATGGAGTCTGTGTCCTCGTTGCAGGAGACAGATGGTAAGCAAGTAAATAAAATGTAAAGTATTGTACCAGATGGAGACAAATGGTATGGAAAAAAGTCAGTGGGGTTGGCTAAAAGTCTGGGGGCGCAGGGGAAGAGCTTGCAATTTTTAGGTAGAGTGGTCAGGAAAGACCCCATAGAGGTGAAGTTTGAGCACAGACTCCATGAGGTGAGGACACCAGCTGTTGAGGGTCTGGGGCAGGACTGGGGCCAGAGGTCCAGTGCAGGGCCTGTAGTCTGTAGAGGTACAGGTGTATGGGCGTTGGCTGTTGGCAGGAGTTTTTTGAACATAGAAAAAAATTACTTTATGAATTATAATATCAGTATTTTATTTCATCCTAATTATGCTAATTTACAAAAGACTTGTTAGCAAGTCAGCTTTTCTCTGTGACACTTCTTGTTGGCTCTCACCTTGCATCATGTATTTGTGATAACACTTCATAGGTCCAACAGCCAGATTTGGTATAACTCAAATAGTGGAGAGTGTGAGGGGATCAAAACAGACTTCACAGTAATAACAAGTTAAATTTCACAAACTGTTACAGGAATTTGTGAAGTTTAGAGCCACCCACACATTCATAAAAAATGAGTCAGAAAATTAGATAAAGGAGAAGTAGGATAGAAGAATTATTGTGTCCTAGTCTTCGACTCTGTCCCATGAGGCATATGCCCCTCCACAAATGGAGGGCAGTTCCTGACTCTTAATAACATTCCTATGAAATCAGAATAAGGAGAGAGAAAAGTGTGAGCATGGTGTGTGTGTGTTTGTGCAGAGAGAGGCACTGTCCTCAGGGTGTCTCTATTAAGTTCACTTACACAGATTGTCTTGTTGCCTGAGGACTGGAGATAAGTGAGACATCATGTCTTACACTTTATTGGCTACATATCAAATTATTTTATTTTTTAAGCAAGAACTTGTGGCAGGTAATATTTACAATACTTGGATTACAAACTTCCAGAGATGCTTTTATCGGCAATATTATAAGTTTGATTTTTTTTCTCTTATAATTAAGAATGGATTTTTTACACTGAAGGGTAGTCAGGGACAAATATAGAACATAGTTATATTTTATTGGTAGCAATAATGAGGCTCTTCCCCTCCCCCTTGCCTGTGCACTTTGAAGAGTATTTTTGTAACTTTGCTTTCTTCACAAAATTATGTACTTTGTGACTTTGGAATATCTTCTTGTGAAATATTGATTCCACAACTTAGCTATCCTTAAAATTTTTAAATTTTCTCTTGTTAAATACAAACTTTGAAAATACCCCTTTATTTAGTGATGATAATGACGTGCTTATGTGAAAATGCTTTGCTATGTATTAATTTCAGTTACAAAAATTATTAATATTTTATTAGTGCTTTACTAATTTATCTTACTGCATAGGAAAGTAAAATACTGTATGAATGAGATGGGCTTTTGTTTTAGTTAGCTTTTTTGCTGCTGCTACTGAAAGACCCAACCATACAATAGGAGAAAAGCTTTATTCAGGGCTCATGGTTTCAGAAGTTCCCATTCATAGCACAGGCTCCATTCCTTGGGGCTCTATGTAAGGCTGAACATTATGACAGAAGAGTGCCAGAGGGAAGCAGCTCACATCATTATCAGGAAGCAGAGAGAGAAGAGAGTCAACGTGCCAGATACAAATATGTACCCAAAGCCACACCCTGCCACTTCAGTTATCACTCAGTTAATCCCTATCGGGGATTAAATCACTGATTGAGTTAAGACTCTTAAAACCCAATCATTTCTCCTCTGAACCTTCTTACATTGTCTTACATATGAGCTTATTCCACCCCTGGCCCCCAAAAGCTCACACACATCTGACAATGCAAAATACATTTAGTCCATTCCCAGGAGTCCCCATAGTCTCAATAGTTCCAGGACTGGTCAAAGTTCAAGTCCAAAGTCTTCTCTGAGGCTCAAGGCATCATGAGTTCCTGTAAAATTAAAAGCAGTTTACAAGTATCCAATGTATAATGGCACAGAGTAAACATTTCCATTCACAAAATTAGAGGCACAGAAAGAAGGGATAGGAACAAAGCAAGACCGAAATCCAACTGGGCAAACAAATCCCGTAGCTCCTCCATGTCTGGAATTTGGGGCACATGGCATTCGGTGTTCTCTCCAGAGGGCATGTGTAGTTCCACTCCTGTGGCCTAGGTAGTTGCAGCCCAAGTTGCCTCTGCCCAATTTTCCTGTAGCTCTTCTAGGTCAATGTCCCATGTTACTAGTATTTCTTAAATATGGGGGTCTCCACTGCATCTTTGGCTTCCTCCTCACATATTTACACTTTGACTTCTCAGGGGGTGGCCACAGGGACTCCGACCCTGCTGCACTTTGCCTGGCCTCCCAGGCCTTCCTTAGAAATCTTGGTGGAAGCCTCATGATCCCCTAACTCCAGCATCCTGCATTTCTGCAGAACAGCATCAGTGGTTGACATCAAGGTCTGCAGCCATCTAGCGCAGTAACCAAGCTTCCAGAGACCCTTCCTGCAGCAGCCTCTGAGGGTCTGGGTGACTGAGCACGCTGAAACAACCTCCTAGGCTCCCTTGTGCAAGAAGGGTGGCCCACTGGTCTCTTCTCAAGAGAATTTTCACCTTTACTCCCTTGAGCTTGAGATGGGTATGGTCTTGCCGGCCCCTCCTCTCCCCCAGATGCCCTCAAGCCATCATTCTTACTGTTTCCTGGCAAAGTCTTTAACATTTCTTTAGTGACCTAATGTCTTTAACAACTGCAACTCCTTTAGCCCTAGTTTTACTCCAGCCTTTGGAGTTAACTTTTTCTAGACCTTTCTGCTCTGCTTTCTGTGCCTGATTATCACAATAAATTTTCCTAAAAGCTGCCAGCAATATCCTTGCCACCACCTGAATGCTATGCTGCCTAGACATCTTTTCCCCCTTGATTACTAAAATCAGCCTCACAGAAAATCTCAGGACATGGGCAAAATGTAGACAACTTCTCAGCCAGAACATAACAGGAATGGCCTGTACTCTAAATTCCAATGGAATCCTTCTTTCCTGAACCCTCTCGAGCCAGGTCTTCACTGATCACAGTCCTATTGGCATTCTGGTCAATTAGGCTCCCTTACAACAATTTAAAAGCATTTCTAGCTTGCACTGCTAAGCGTCTCAGAATTCCTCTCACCAATTCCAAAAAGCTCAAAAAGCTTCTGAACCATGTGGTCACGGGTAATCACAGCAGTGACCCCACTCTTAGTACCATTTTCTGTTTTAGTGAGCTGTTTTACTGCTCTGACTAAATGATCCAACCAGAATAATTGTAGAGGAGGAAAAGTTTATTTGGGGGCTCACAATGTCAGAGGTCATCGTCCATAGAAGACTGGCCCCATTCTTTGGGGCTTGAGGTGAGGCAGAACATCATGGAAGGAAGAGTGTGGTGGAGGGAAGCAGCTTACATTGTGATTAAGAAGCAGAGAGAGAGAGTTCACTTTCCAGATACAAATATGTACCCAAAGCCACGCCCCACTTCCCACCTCCTCCAGCCACAGCCTACCACTCCAGTTACCACTCAGTTAATCCCTATGAGAGGATTAGATCACTGATTAGGTTAAGGTTTTTGTAACTCAATCATTTCTTCTCTAAACCTTCTTGCGCTATCTGGCACGTGAGCTTTTGGGGAACACCATGCATAACAGCTTTTCTTTCTTTCTTTTTTCTTCTTTAAAATTCTTGTTAGATATACATGTTGAGTGTATTTTGACATATTATACATACATGGACTATAACTTCCTATTTGTATGGTTGTACATGATATGGAATTATGAGTGGTATGTTCATGTATGAACATATGTCCAATTCATTTTAAAGTCTTTCCCTTTTGTCTAATCCTATGAACTTCCCTTTTGTCTAATCCTGTGAACTTCTATTCTTCCCTTCTCACCTTATTGTGTGTTAGCATCCACATATCAGAGAGAACATTCATCCTTCTGTTTTTTTTTTTTTTTTAGATTGGCTCATTTCCCTTAGCATGATAGTCTCCAGTTCCATCCATATACTGGCAAATACAATGATTTCATTCTTTATGACTGAGTAATATTCCATTGTGTGTATAGACCACATTTTCTTTATCCAGTTATCTATTGAAGCGTACCTAGGTTGGTTCCATAGTTTAGCTATTGTGAATTGAGCTGCTATAAAAACATTACTGTAGTGGTGTCAGTGTAGTATGCTGATTTTAAGTCCTTTGGGTATATGCCAAGGAGTGGGATAACTGGGTCAAATGGTGGTTCCACTCCAGGTTTTCTGAGGAATCTCCATACTGCTTTCCATAATGGTTGCACAAATTTGCAGTCCCACCAGCAATGTATGAGTATTACTTTTTCCCCCATATCCTTACCACCAGTTATTTTTACTTGTATTCTTGATAATTGTTATTCTAGAATAACAATTGGAATGAGATGGAATCTCAGTGTAGTTTTAATTTGCATTTCTCTAATTGCTAGAAATGTTGAACATTTTTTCACATATTTGTTGATCATATCTCTTCTTCTGTGAAGTGCCTGTTGAGTTCCTTTGCCCACTTATTGATTGGGTTTTTATTTTTATTTTTTTGGTGTTAAGGTTTTTGAGTTCTTTGTGTATCCTGGAGATTGATTCTCTATCTGAGGTGCAGGTGGCAAAGATTTTGAGATGGGCTTTTCACATGATATGTTTCATTGTATTTTATTTCCTTTTACAAACAGGTTTCCTTTTTCTTGGAATACCTGTCCTCTTTGTCCAGGCTGCTGCAATCCTGTTTGTTAGTGGACCCGAACCTTGTGACGCAGGATGATCTTCTGAAACCTCTTATTAATAACATCATTGGAGTTCTCACTGTATGTATCAACAATGAATTAGGTAAGATTTATTTATTTATATTTAGTGTATGTTGGAAGTGAATCATATTGAGGAAAAAAAAATCCTAGTCTGCTCCAGATATTCTCTTCAAGATTACTTTTTGGTTTGTGTGTAGTATTTTGGAAGGCTTGGATGATGTGTTTCGTAGTTTGAATGGTTTTATTTATTTATTTATTTATTTATTTGGTACCAGGAATTGAACCCAGTGCACTTAACCACTGAGCCACATCTCTAGCCCTTCTTTTTTTTTTAAATATTTAGCGACAAGGTCTTGCTAAGTTGTTTAGGGCCTCACTAAGTTGCTGAGGCTAGCTTTGAACTTGTGATCCTCCTGCCTCAGCCTCCCAAGTCACTGGGCTTACGGGCATGCACCACCATGCTCGGTATTTGGATGGTTTTAAGTGGTTCCAGGAGACCACTTAAGGCAGGTATATAGTTTAGTAAAGGATCATCCCTGCTGTTAGCTGAAATGAGAAGCTCTCTGTGTCATGTTAGAAGGAACAAGGAGGGCTAGGTATTAATTATGCTTATCTTATTAGGGTTCTCTAGAGGAACAGAATCAACAGGGGTATCCTCATAAAAAGAGGATTTATTAGGTTGGCTCACAAGACCAGAAGCTGGAAGTCCACAGTGTCTGTCTGTAGGCTGGAGAGCTGGAGGAACCAGTAGCTGCACAGTCCAAGAGACGAAAGCCTCAGAACAAGAGGAATCAAGGGTGCTACCCCAGCCTGAAAGCAGAGGCTTCTGGAAACTTCTAGAGAATCACTGGCAGAGTCAGTCCACTTTGGAAGAGTGAAGGAGGAAGAGTATGGTGTCCTCAGGTGATTGCAGCAGCAATCAAGAACCCCTTCAAGAAGAATTGAACTTAATCTGCTGTGCTTTCTTGTTCTTCCAACTTTTATTTCATTCAAGCCACCACCTTATTGAATGGTATTGCCCACACTAGGGAGGATCTCCACTTCAGTACCCTGTCTCACATGCCTGTCATCCCTAAGCACACCCTCACTGACACACCCAGAAGCCTCTTAATCTCTGTCATCTCTTAAGTCCATCAAGTTTACAATTCAGGTTAACCTTTACACTTATAAACTGTGGCTAAGGCCAAATAACCTACTAATAAGTCATTTGCAGTGAAGTACAGGTGTAAGCCAATTTAGCACATATAATATCAAAAATTTCCTAAGTTCTGAAATTATTGGAAAATATTTTCTGAAGAAAAATTGAATGTAATGATTAGTAATAGAGAAAATTAACAGTGTAGGCTCTTTAGAAAAATGAAAAATTTTAAATGTTTAAATTTTAGGGTAAAATGAAGGAATTGGATCATTTGATAATTATTCTTGCCATTTAATTCATTCTTATTTTGTCCTTTGAATTGTATGGATTTGCTTGGTTTTAGGTCTGAAAACCTGAAGTGTATTATGGTACCCAGCAGAGCCAGCATGTCATCTATGTTAAAATTATCCTAGTGCTTGAGGACCAGTAACTACATACTTTGAAATTCTACAAGCTAGCCTAACTAAGCTTACTGGGTTTGACTGTGCAGTCTCAAGAAGGTGAGGTGATCTCACCCGTAAGGAGTTGAGATTGATTCATGGAAGAAGGATATGAAACAAAATCTTAGATATTACAGTTGTCTCTGGACTGCCAAAGCTCACTTCTGCTGATCACATCTTGTTGTTTTGCATTTACTATCTCTTGTTGGATTTTCTTGTGTATCCCCTGAGAAGCCTTGACATGGTGTTCATGGAAGATACACAAGAAATGTGCAAAATTAGTGCTACTAAGCTGTGGTGAATGGATGACTGTGCCCGGAGAACTTCTGATGGATTGCTTGATCCCAGAGTCACAAGGCAAGAGATGGTTTGAGCATCTTGACTGCTCTTGGCTGCCTCATAGATGCATTTTATTGATCCTTTTGCTTTGCTGTGTGACTTGGTCTTTGGAAGTTAAGTAAAAGTAATATGTACTTTATTATTTAGTTATATAAAAAGTATTTAACTTTTCTTTAATTAAATCAAGTTCTGAAAGGAGGAATGCTGACATTATCTGGGTTTACATATAGTAGTGGATTGAATTATTTTCTAGTATCCAGCACAAGGTAAAAGAAAAACTAAAATGTTTTTCTATAAGAAATTTAACTTTTTAAATCATTTTTTATGGTAAAATTACAATTTTGAATAATTTATAAAAACTTATTTATTTATATGAATTGCTAATTTATATTATAAGTAAATAAATTACATTAAAAGGTATTTAGCGAGAGATCCAAGATGGCGGACTAGAGGGTGACTGCATCTCCCGTCACTCCAGAACTCAGGATTCAAGAAGGGGAGGTATGGGAGACTCGGACCAACATAGAGCCACGGGGTGAGTCTCTCCCACCGGGTGAAGCTCGGCCTGGGTGGCAGGCCCAGACAGGGTGCAGCTTCTTGGAGCAGGGCAGGGCAGCGAGAGTCTTCCCCAAGAAACCCTGCTCCCTCTCACGGCGGGCCCAGTACACAACCAGGTTCTCAGAGCAGGCCCACCCAGTGAGAGCTTTTCGCACAGAGCCAACCCCAAGCCCCGGACCCAGCGGCGGGCCCTGGTCCACAGGTGGCTTCTGGGACCAAGGCAGGACAGGGAGAGGATTTCCCCGAGCAGCCTGGCTCCCTCAGGTGGGGGCAGGTCCTGTCTATAGCCAGCTTCTAGGAGCAGGACCACCCAGTGAGAGGATTTCCATGCAGAACCAGCCCCCAGCCCTGGACCCAGTAGTGGGCTAGGGGCAGCTTTCTTCGGAAGCACTGCATTATCAAGTTCCTCCAAGACTTCAGGCTACTGAAGGCTGGGAGGTGATATGCTGGAAATCTACAGGGACACTATAAGCCAATAGAGGAAATCTGCAATATCTCAGAGTTCCACTGATATCTGACCAATATGAGAAAACAAGGGAAGAAAATGTCCCAAACAAACCTAGATACTAAATCAATAAAACCCAATGACAGCACAGCAGAAATGTCAGAAAGGGAGTTCAGAATGTACATAATTAAAACAATTAGGGAAGCAAACGAGGAGATGAAAGAGCAAATGCAGGCATTGAAGGAAGAGATGAAAGAGCAAATGCAGGCATTGAAGGAAGAGATGAAAGAGCAAATGCAGGCATTAAATGATTGCACCAATCAACAGTTAAAAGATCAAATACGGGAAGCAAAAGATCATTTCAATAAAGAGAGATACTGAAAAAACAAACAAAAATCCTTGAAATGAAGGAAACAATAAGCCAAGTTAAAAACTCCATAGAAAGCATAACCAATAGGATAGAACACCTGGAAGACAGAACCTCAGACATTGAAGACAAAATATTTAATCTTGAAAACAAAATTGACCAAACAGAGAAGATGGTAAGAAATCATGAACAGAATCTACAAGAATTATGGGATATCATGAAAAGGCCAAATTTGAGAATTATTGGGATTGAGGAAGGTTTAGAAAAAAAAAAACAAAGGAATGAACAATCTATTCAATGACATAATATCAGAAAATTTCCCAAATCTGAAGAATGAAATGGAAAACCAGGTACAAGAGGCTTATAGGACTCCAAATATACAAAATTACAACAGACCCACGCCAAGGCACATTATTATGAAAATACCTAACATACAAAATACAGACAGAATTTTAAAGGCCACGAGAGAAAAGAATCAAATTACATTCAGGGGGAAACCAATAAGGATATCAGCATATTTTTCAATCCAGACCCTAAAAACTAGAAAGGGCCTGGAACAACATTTACCAAGCCCTGAAAGAAAACGGATGCCAACCAAGAATCTTATACCCAACAAAACTTACTTTCGGGTATGACGACGAAATAAAATCCTTCCATGATAAACAAAAGCTAAAAGAATTTACAAAAATAAAACCGGCATTACAGAACATTCTCAGCAAAATATTCCATGAGGAAGAGATGAAAAACAATGATGCAAATCAGGAAAGGGAAGAACCTAGCCTAAAGGAATAGCCAAATAAAGGAGAAACCAAATCATGTCAAAAAACAAAAATGAGTCAAATGACTGGGAATACAAATCATATCTCAATAATAACCCTGAATGTTAATGGCCTGAACTCATCAATCAAAAGACATAGACTGGCAGATTGGATCAAAAAGAAAAATCCAACAATATGCTGCCTGCAAGAGACTCATCTCATAGAAAGAGATACCCACAGACTAAAGGTGAAAGAATGGGAAAAAACATACCATGCACACGGACACAGCAAAAAAGCTGGAGTATCCATTCTCATTTCAGATAATGTGGACTTCAAACCAAAACTAGTCAGAAGGGATAAAGAAGGACATTACATACTGCTTAAGGGAAGCATAAATCAGCAAGACATAACAATCATAAATATCTATGCCCCATTGTCTCATCCATATACATCAAACAAATTCTTCTCAATTCCAGAAATCAAATAGACCACAACACAGTAATACTAGGCAATTTTAACACACCCCTCTCACCACTGGTTAGATCTTCCAAACAAAAATTGAATAAAGAAAACATCTCAATAACACAATCAACAATTTAGACTTAATGGACATATATAGAATATAACATCCAACAAAGAACGAATATACCTTCTTCTCAGCAGCACATGAATCCTTCTCTAAAATAGACCATATTTTATGCCACAAAACTACTGTTAGCAAATACAAGAAAATAGAGACTACCTTGTATTCTATCAGATGATAATGGATTGAAATTAGAAATTAATGACAGAATAAAAAACAGAAACTTCTCCAATACCTGGAGATTAAATAATACTCTATTATATGATGAATGGATAACAGAAGAAGACATCAGCGGGAAATAAAAAAATTCTTAAAAGTAAAGGAGAACAAAGACACATCATATCAAAATCTCTGGGACACTCTGAAAGCAGTACTTAGAGGAAGATTTATTTCATGGGGCGCATTCAAAAAAAGAAGTAGAAATCAACAAATAAACGACTTAACAGCTTAAAGCCCTAGAAAAAGAAGAGCAGACCAACACCAAAAGTAGTAGAAGACAGGAAATAGTTAAAATCAGAGCCGAAATCAACGAAATTGAAACAAAAGAAACAATCGGAAAAATTAACAAAATAAAGAGTTGGTTCTTTGAAAAAATAAAGAAAGTTGATAAACCCTTAGTCGCACTAACAAAGAGAAGGAGAGAGAAAACTCAAATTACTAAAATTTGGAATGAACAAGGAAATATCACTACAGACACGAGTGAAATACAAACCATAATTAGAAGCTATTTTGAAAATCTATACTCCAACAAAACAGAAAACCTCGAAGACATCAAAAGTTTCTAGAGACATATGAATTACCTAAACTGAAGGAGGAGGACATACACAACTTAAATAAATCAATTTCAAGTAATGAAATAGAAGAGGTCATCAAAAGCCTACCAACAAAGAAAAGTTCGGGACCAGATTAGTTCTCAGCTGAGTTCTACAAAACCTTTAAAGAAGAGCTCATTCCAATACTCCTCAAACTATTCCATGAAACAGAAGAGGAGGGAACCCTCCCAAACTCATTCTATGAAGCCAATATCACCCTGATACCTAAACCAGACAGAGACACATTGAGGAAAGAAAATTTCAGACCAATACCCTTAATGAACATCGATGCAAAAATTCTCAACAAAATTTTAGCAAATTGCATACAAAAATATATGAAAAAGATAGTGCACCATGATCAAGTGGGTTTTATCCCAGGGATGCAAGGTTGGTTCAACATCTGGAAATCATTAAATGTCATTCACCATATCAACAGACTTAAAGTTAAGAATCACATGATTATTTCGATAGATGCAGAAAAAGCATTTGATAAAATACAGCACCCCTTTATGCTCAAAACACTAGAAAAAATAGGGATAGTGGGAACATTTCTTAACATTGTAAAGGCCAACTATGCTAAGCCCATGGCCAGTATCATTCTAAATGGTGAAAAACTGAAAGCATTCCCCCTAAAAACTGGAACAAGGCAGGGATGCCCTCTTTCACCACTTCTATTTAACATCGTCCTTGAGACTCTAGCCAGAGCAATTAGACAAATCAAAGAAATTAAAGGGATACGAATTGGAAAAAAACTCAAACTCTCCCTGTTCGCTGATGATATGATTATGTATTTAGAGGAACCGGGAAATTCCACCAGAAAACTTATAGAACTCATAAGTGAATTCAGTAAAGTAGCAGGTTACAAGATCAATGCTCATAAATCCAATGCATTTTTATACATTCATGATGAATCTTCAGAAAGAGAAGTTGGGAAAACTACCCCATTCACAATAGCCTTGAAAAAAATAAAATACTTGGGAATCAATCTAACAAAAGAGGTGAAAGACCTCTGCAATGAGAACTACAGAACACTAAAGAAAGAAATTAAAGAAAACCTTAGAAGATGGAAAGATCTCCTGTGTTCTTGGATAGGCAGAATTAATATTGTCAAAATGGCCATACTACCAAAAGTGCTATACAGATTCAATGCAATTCCAATGAAAATCCCAATGATGTACCTTACAGAAATAGAGCAAGCAATTATGAAATTCATCTGGAAGAATAAGAAACCCAGAATAGCTAAAGCAATCCGTAGCAGAAAGAATGAAGCAGCGGGTATCGCAATACTAGACCTTCAACTCTACTACAAAGCCATAGTAACAAAAATGGCATGGTATTGGTACCAAAATAGACAGGTAGATCAATGGTACAGAATAGAGGACATGGACACAAACCCAAATAAATGCAGTTTTCTCATACTAGACAAAGGTGCAAAAAATATGCAATGGAGAAAAGATAGCCTCTTCAACAAATGGTGCTGGGAAAACTGGAAATCGATATGCAATAGAATGAAACTAAACCCCTATCTCTCACCCTACACAAAACTCAACTCAAAATGGATCAAGGACCTCGGAATCAGACCAGAGACCCTGCATCTTACAGAAGATAAAGTAGGTCCAAATCTTCAACTTGTTGGCTTAGGATCAGACTTCCTTAACAGGACTCCCATAGCACAAGAAATAAAAGCAAGAATCAACAACTGGGATAGATTCAAACTAAAAAGCTTTCTCTCAGCAAAGGAAACTATCAACAATGTGAGGAGAGAGCCTACAGAGTGGGAGTATATCTTTGCCACTCATACTTCAGATAGCGCACTAATTTCCACAATCTATAAAGAACTCAAAAAACTCTACACCAAGAATACAAATAATCCAGTCAACACATGGGCTAAGGAAATGAACAGACACTTCACAGAAGAAGATCTACAAGCAATCAACAGATATATGAAAAAATGTTCGCCATCTTTAGTAATAAGAGAAATGCAAATCAAAACTACCCTAAGATTCCATCTCACCCCAATTAGAATGGCGATTATCAAGAACACAAGCAACAATAGGTGTTGGTGAGGATGTGGGGAAAAGTTCCACTCATACATTGCTGGTGGGGTTGCAAATTAGTGCAGCCACTCTGGAAAGCAGTGTGGAGATTCCTCAGAAAGCTTGGAATGGAACCACCATTTGACCCAGCTATCCCAGTCCTTGGCCTACATCCAAAGGTCTTAAAATCAGCATATTACAGAGATACAGCCACCTCAATGTTCATAGCTGCTCAATTCACAATAGCCAGATTGTGGAACCAACCTAGATGCCATTCAATTGATGAATGGATAAAGAAACTGTGGTATATATACAATGGTATATTACTCAGCCATAAAGAATGATAAAATTATGGCATTTGCAGGCAAATGGATGAAATTGGAGAATATCATGCTGTGAGATAAGCCAATCTCAAAAAAGCAAAGGAAGAATGATCTCGCTGATAAGCGGATGATTACACATAATGAGGGGTAGGAGGGGTTAGTGGTAGGGTTAGAGTATGGGTTAGGGTTAGGATTAGGGAGGGAGGCAAGAATGGAGGAAGGAAGGACTGTATAGAGGGAAAAGATGGGTTCAGGGGTGGTGGGGAAATGAAAAACACCAATGAATCGAACAACATTACCCTATGTAAATTTATGATTACACAAATGGTATGTCTTTAGTCCTTGTACAAGCAGAGAAACAACATGTATCCTATTTGTTTACAATAAAAAAATTTTTAAAAATATGAAAAATTGTTATTTTGCAAATATAGTAATAATAGCTTTTTAATGTTTATCTTTAAACTTAAATATTTTCCTATTCTTATGTCCTGTAACTTTATACTCAAGTCTTTTTAGGTATAAAGTACAGATAAATATATAGTACCTAAATAGATATACAGCGTATCTGTGTAATTAACATTTTGTTAGAATGGTAGTGAGGAAAGAGGTCTCAAGAGTCCTCAGAGAGCTAGCAATTACAAAACCCTTGTGAAACACCAGGTGTTACTCTAAGCCAGGCTCTTAGGAAAGTGCTGTTTCCGGATAATTAAATACCTAGATGTAAGTCCTCAGTTTATTTATAGTGAAGTTTGACAAAGGGTGACTGATAGTGCTGATGGTGTGGCAGAGTCCTGAGGTAGCCACTGTTGTGCAGCTCCCTTTTACTCAGGTGCGGAGGTGGGAACACGTGTCTTTACCCAGAAGGTTGATTGCTGTGTTGTTGGCCCAGCTGAAGCTGCAGAATCCTCTTTTGTGTTACAGCTTTCTTTGAGGGGTAATAATACTCTTCAGAGAAATTCTTCTTTCTTTACTGCCTTGATTTTGGTACTTTATGTTTTCCTTTGCAACCCTGCACAAGGCTACTAGAGGGAATGAAGAAAATAGGAGGCAACCTGACTTTCACAGAAGTAGCACAAGTGACATGACATATGTGCCCAGTATGTAGTGCTGAAATTGAGTCAGTCCATTTGTCACACTTGTGGACTGCCGTGTGGTGTACTTTAATAGGAAGAGGGCTTGTGAGTGCGTCTGTGCACAGGAAGGCCCAGGGAACTATCCTGAAGGAGCAGTGGCAAGAGGAAGGGCCTGGGCAGCGCTGAACTACGTTGTTTTCATTTGACAAGCTCACACCTCTTACTTTAAGTGTAATAAAGTGTGGGGGTTTGTATTTTGAAAGGTTCTTAATCTTGTTTGTGTTAGTGACTTGAAACGCTGTGATTAATTTTGCAGATGCAGATCTAATGTCGGCGTTTTATCGCGCGTGGGCACACTTGTTTGACCTTCTGGCTGCACTCCTGAGGAAAGCTGGCTCTGCCTCGCTCCCTTGCGTCACCGCAGCCCTGGCCAGGCGCTGGGCGGCAATGATTGGTAAGAAAGGCTCTCACAGGCGTGCGGTCTTTCTGCTGATGAAATGAAGATGATCCTCATTCCCAGTTAGATACGCAGATTCTCTAAGGTTGAGCCACTGTGGCATGGCACAGGAAAGAGATACCAGGGCACTTGGTTGGAGGAATTTGCAGTGTTCTTGAGGTGCACTCCAAAAATGTGCTTTTGAAAAGCTGAGACACATTTCAAAACACCTAAAAATAAGCAAGAAAAGCCTATTATTTTATGAAGATACTTATGGTAAGATTATAAAACGAGATAAATTTTCTTTTGTGTAGAAAACAGCCTGTTTTCTGACATATGTGTACCATACTTGGGTAAATCTCACACATAGAATCCTGTGTATATGATGACTTGGGTAGTTACAATACAAATATTATCTTTTCTCAAAACATCAGGATTATTTTTACACCATAAAAATGCCAAGAGTACAGTATAATTATTTTTGTAAGATATTTTCCATATAATGCCCACTAAAATAAGCAAATTATTATTTTAAATAACTAGTCTTTTATGTTTTTAAAGTCTCCTAATTTTAGTATAATACGTGAATGGTTATAAATGACATTTATGTTACCCTTTTTAATAACCTATTTAAAGGTATTAAAAATGAACTTCTAAGTTTCTAAGGTAGTCACTAATTCATTTGAGTGATCTTTCAACATTTATTTTTTGGTCATTCTATAAACTTTAACATAATGACACAGAATAGTAGTTTTGAAGTAAGAATTATGGGGAATATATGTTCAATAAGAAACAGAATTATTAGTTTTCTAGATATAAGAATTCTGAGTCTGCCATTTATAATGGGTAGACCCATACTGTCCATGTTGTAGATTATTTTACTGAGATGGAAATTGAAAGAGAGTGACTCATTTGGAGATGGAGATTCTCCCTCTGCATCTGTTAGGGGAATTAGGTTACCCTTCTGAGTCACCAACACAGTGAAGCAAAGTGCTGCTCACACTAGGTACAGAAGCCCACGAGCCAGATCTGCCCTGCTACCTGTTCTGGTGAAATAAAATTGTACTGGAGTGTAGCCCTGCATGGCATGTGGCTACTTTTCATGCTGCAGTAGTCGAGATGAAAAGTTGAGACAAAAATAGTTAGTTGCAAAGCATAGAATATTTCCTATCTGACCCTTTACAGAAAAAATTGCTAGCCCCTGACTTAAACCTGTTTGACACTATTTTCCTAGTGATAAACTCAAAACATTAAATTCAAAAGATTCCTATTTTCTGGAAACTTAAGTGTGTGATACAGAGTGGTAGAAATTCCAATGGCTATAATTCTTATTCAGACATAAATACAAAATAATCTAAAAGTGGATCATAAAAATCTAAGTTCATATTTTCCAAATTAACAAAGTTACTGTAAAACAAGTTATTTTGATTAAATTAAATCAGTACTCTCAAGAAAATAATGACTACTAATTTTATGTTGATTCTGATGTTACTCTTTCCATAACGGTTCATGATGACTCATGTTCTTTGTGAAATACTATGAGACCTTTGTACATCAAATTTTTTTTCACTTTTTAAATTATTTTTAAATATGTATGACAGCAGAGGATATTTAGACATATTATACATACATGGAGTATAACTTTAGTTATGGTCCTATTCTTGTGGTTGTACATGATGAGTTACACTGGTCGTGTATTCATGTATGAACATAGGAAAACGATGTCCAATTCATTTTATTCTCTTTCTTATTCCCATTCCTGCTCTCTTCCCTTCATTCCCATTTGTCTAATCCTGTGAACTTCTGTTCTTCCCTCCTCCCCTTATTGTGTGTTAGCATCCACATATCAGAGAGAACATTTAGCCTTTGGGTTTTTTTAGATTGGCTTATTTCTCTTGGCGTGATATTCTCCAACTCCAACCATTTTCTTGCAAATGCCATAACTCCATTCTTCTTTATGGCTGAGTAATATTCTATTGTGTATATATATCACATTTTCTTTATCTGTTGAAGGGCACCTAAGTTGGTTCCATAACTTAGCTATTGTGAATTGAGCTGCTGTAAACATTAATGTAGCTGCGTCACTGTAGTATGCTGATTTTAAGTCCTTCCGGTATATGCCAAGGAGTGGGATAACTGGGTCAAATGGTAGTTCCATTCCAAGTTTTCTGAGGAATCTCAATATTGCTTTCCAGAGTGGTTGCACCAATTTGCAGTCTATATTAGAGTTCTCTAGAGGAACAGAATCAACAGGAAATATGATTATAAAAGGGGATTTATTAGATCAGCTTACAGGACCAGAAGCTGGAGAGTCCACAGTGGGCGTCTGCAGCTGGAGAGCTGGAAGAACCAGCAGCTGTGCAGTCCAAGAGGCGGAAGCCCCAGAACAAGAAGGATTAACACTGCTATAATAAGGATCAGTAGTGCTACCTGAAAGCACTCAGAAACCACTCCGAACACAGGAACTCACTCGAGATTTTATGAAGCTGACAGGCAGAGTGTCTGCCCACAGGGTGAGAGAGAGAGAGAGAAAGAGAAGGAGGAGGAGGGGGGAGGGAGGGAGCAAGAGTGAGGAGGAGAGAGAGAGAATGGCAGGGGAATGGTGGCAGCAAAATGCAGATCTGATGCCAATATTCCTTCCTTTTTGTTTGTATAGATACAGGGGCGGGTTGGGACGATGGTCTTTCTTCTGTAGCTTTTTCCTGCTCGTTAGGGGCAAAGAGTCTCATTCCTGTAAAAAAAAGAGCATTAGGGAGGGCTTTAGATGGGAGCAGAGTTTTTGGCGACGGAGGTGTCAATAGTGAATCACAGATCTTGGCTTTGGGTGTCAGGGCTGGTAGTCTTGAAGGAGAAGCGGTTGATTGGCTGATTGGTTGGTGAACTTGTGTGTCCCCGCCAACTCCGGAACTTGTTTATCTGATCTTGTAGGAACTTCTGTAGGCAGTTTATCATACATGACCCTATTTAGGAAGATCCAAACAAGAGTCCTAGAAGAAAAAATGGTAATGGCCATTAATTATTTTAGTAAAATAGCATCAGAGGGCGAGAAAGAGAAAGGCAGAGAGAGGGAGGGAGAAGAAGAGAGAGAGAGTTTGGGTTTGCAGGAAAAGCAAAGATAATGTAGGGAGATCTCTTTCCATTTCCCTGAGCGCTCTCAGAAATTAAAAAGACCCCTAAAATGTTGGGATCTAACGTGCCTTTGGTTTGAAGTCCGGGATGAGGTGGAGGGACTCTTAAATTAGTAAGAGGCAACCCAGGGGTGTCTGGTGGGGGCTGAGAGCGAGCTGCCCATGCAGAGAGGAATTGGTGAACACAGAGGCCAGGCGTCCCTCGGCCCCCAGGGACTCGCCAAGCGAAGGACGAGTCTCCAGGGAGCCGTCACTCCCACTAGGTAAGCGTGGAGGCCACGCCTGTAGGGGTACCTGGGTGCCTGGCGCCGGGGCTTTTGTAGAGACAGAAATGTCCTAGAGAGAACCCAGGACCGGAGCAGGTCTGGCAGGAGGCCGTCCTCTCAGGAAAGAGTCCCCGTCAGCCCGGGGCTCCCCCAGCATAGGGACTCCCCTGAGTCCCTAGCATAGGGACTCAGCCGTGGCCGCAGGAACCTGGCTGCGGGTGCCCGCAGAGAGCCTCGGGCTGCCGGGCAAGTGGAAGGTGAGACAGCATCTGGCGGGGCGTAGTCGGGGGCGTCAGAGGGGATTCCTCTGACCTAGGTGGCGGTAGAAGAGCGCATCCGAGTCCCGGCACCAATGAAAGCACCCAGACACCTCTCCGCAGGCAGGAACTCACACAAGAGATTTTATGAAGCTGGCAGGCAGAGTGTCTGCACGCAGGGTGAGAGAGAGAGAGAGGGAGCAAGAGTGAGGAGGAGAGAGAATGACGGGGGTGCTAGTGTTAAGTAGTGGGATTTCGTGGACTAATGACAGCGGACCAGGCTGGCTAGGAAGTTCTGGGGCTAACAATCTGGGTTGTAAAGTGATATTGGGGAGGGAGAAAAATGGCAGCAACAAAATAGCAGATTGGATGCCAACACTGCCCTAATCGAGACCAAGGCTTCTGGAAACTACCTGGAGAATCACTGGCAGAGTCCACGTTGGAAGAGTGAAGAAGCAAGAGTCTGATGTCCTCAGATGGTGGAAGCAGCGATTGAGAACCCTTTCAAGAAGAGTTGAGCTTGAATCTGCATCCGCTTCCTTGTTCTGCCACCTTTTATTCCATCCTAGCCACCATCCTATTGTTGGGTGCTGCCCATGCTTAGGGAGGGTCTCCACTTCAGTTCACTATCACACGTTTCCATCATTCCTAGACACCCTCGCCTACACACCCAGAAGGCTCTTAGTCATAGGCATCTCTTAATCCAATCAAGCTGAGAATTCAAATTAACCATTACACAGTCCCAGCAGCAGTGTATACTCAGGTGTACTTTTTCCCCCACATCCTCTCTAACAGCTGATTGTTACTTGTATTCTTGATAATTGTCGTTCTGACTGGAGTGAGATGGAATCTCAGTGTAGTTTTGATTTGCATTTCTCTAATTGCTGGAGATGTTGAACATTTTTTCACGTATTTGTTGAACATTCTTATTTCTTCTTCTGTGAAGTGCCTGTTTATTTCCTTTGCCCACTTATTGATTGGGTTATTTTATTTATTTGTTTGTTTATTTTTGGTGTTAAGCTTTTTGAGTTCTTTATATACCCTTGAGACTAATACTCCAAGGTGCAGGTGGCAATGATTTTTCTCCTATTTTGTAGGATCTCTCTTCACATTCTTGATTGTTTCCTTTGCTGTAAAGCAACTTTTTTAATTTGACACCTTCCCATTTATTGATTCTGGTTGTACTTATTGTGCTTTAGGAGTCTCGTTCAGGAATTTGGTTTCTAAGCCAACTTGATGGAGAGTTGTGTTTGCATTTTCTTCTGGTGGGGTGCAGGATCTCTGGTCTAATGCCTAGGTTCTTGATCCACTTGGAGTTGAGTTTTGTACGGGGTGAGAGATAGGGGTTGAATTTCATTTTGCTACATATGGATTTCCAGTTTCCCCAGCACCATTTATTGAATAGGATGTCTTTTCTCCAACATATGTTTATGGCACCTTTGTCTAGTATGAGATAATGGTATTTATGTGGGTTTGTCTCTGTCTTCTGTTCCATTGGTTTTTGTGTCTGTTTGGGTGCCAATACCAGGCCATTTTGTTACTGTGACTCTGTAGTATAATTTTAAGTCTGGTATTGTGATTGTACATAATATTGATACTGCATATTATCTTCTTTTTAAGTATCTTTTGGCAGCAAGTTGGTTTAAAGCAGAAAAATACATTCTTATAAGGTGGTATTCTAGATTATTCAGTTTAGTTAGGCTTTTTTTCTAAACTTAGTACTGAAATCAAAATTAACATTTAAAAATTCTCAAGACTTCATGTATCACAGTAGAGTTCAAAGGATCAGTACTCATCTACGTACAGCCCTCTTACTTTGTGGTCTCAGCAGATATGGTCTGTGTGAGCCTTGTAGGCATACACACACGTGCACTTTTCATACAAACAAAAACCCAAACAGTGAAAATAGGATAGATGCCTTGATTCTGTATATCGTCTTAGTACTAAGTGTTGAAACTTATAGCTCTTGTTATACTTGAGCTTTTGATAACCTTAAATCATTAAAATTAAGAAAACTATAAACGTAATTGCTCAGATCAATCTGATTTATTTCCTTTTTAATTTTGAAGAGATTTTCAAACATTTCCCTCTGAAATCATTTCCCTCTTAGATTTGTTCTGTGAGTGTGTAGGCTTGTCCCTCAGATGCCCTGCCCTGTACACGGCCAGCTTGCAGTTCCTGTCTGTTCTCTTGACTGAGGAGGCAAGAAGGCACTTCCAGGACAAAGACAAAGCAAGTTCCTTCTCTCATCCAACCATGGCATCTCTTCTTGATGAAAATCAGGAAAACCAGAAGTCTCCAGACAGACTTAATGAAGTAATTCTTCAGGTGTGTGATTTCTTGATTTTTCTAAACTGTATTTAGTGTTTAAATGAAGTGACTCTCTGTCTTGGTCTTGTTAAATTTTTAAAAAATTATTTTAATTAAAGTTGTAAATGCTTATTATGACTGTTTAATACAAAAGTATAAATAGATTAGCAATTAAAAAAAACTAGAAGTGTTTCCTAAGTTAATGTTACTCATTGCTTTTCACAATAGGAATATTAATAGAGGTTTTAATATTCTGAATTTCCCTTTTAAATAGTTATATGATTTTATGAGTTTTCTTATCATTGAAAGGTGGAAAGGTAGTAGAGTTGTGTATTAAAGGATTTGCCTCAGCTTCCCTGTCAACTAGCTGCAAGCCTTGCTCCATCTCCTAATGTGTTGCAGTCCCTTTGCTGCTTAGAATTTGGAAATTTCACTCCTTATCAGCCTGTGAGAGTTCTGGTCATGGAGATATTTATGTCATGGCCACTTGTAAATTTTGAGCACCAGCCCTAATTATGTTAAATTCTGAAAAGTGCTAGAAAGAAAGAAGACCTCCCTGGGTCAACTAGAACTGCCCTATAGAGGGTGTCCTTCTCAGGGGACCTTGGTTCCCCTGCCTCACAGAGTCCTGTTTGTATAGACAGGAAGCCTGATAAAGAGTCTCCCCGCATTTTCTCATCTGCCTCCACAGTTCCTCCACAGCCTGGTCTCTGGGGGAAGGTTCCTCACAGCATGCTTTAAAAAGCCACTTACTTTTGGGAGGCCACAGCTTCCCTAGGGCCACCACCTCTCTGTCATCCCTCTCAGCTCTTCTTAGCTGAGAACAAAAACTGGATGTGGTCCCAGTTGTCTCATTCCCTGTCAGAACAGAGTTCTTGTACTGGTTAACTGAGTTGGATTTTGCATTTAAAAAATATATAAGCAAAAAAACTCAAATTCACACCTTCTCAAATTTCTCACCTCAACTCTCAATCCAGTTCTAGTTATTAATTTTCTAATTTTGGTTTTGGCAGAGCACTTTTTTTCTTGCAGAAAGGCCCTTGCTCTTGTCAACATGCTTTCCTCCTCAGGGAATTTAAATGACTTCCCTCAGAGAAGAGTGCTGTGAGAACAGTGGGCTTGGCCTCTCCTTCTCTGCCTACGCCAACATACCAAATAGCTCTGGAAGCTGTTCTCATAACTATCTGGCTCCTGCAATCAATCCTGCTGGGCTTGGTGAACTTTGAAGACTTCCAGCCAGCCCAAGCCAGGAATAATTCATTTCCTAACTGTTTTCTCTTGTTGGTGGCACCATTTTAAAGGAGTCCATGTTTTGAGAAGACTTAGGTTAAATATGGTTCCATAGAGGTTGATGGGCCAGCTTATAACAGGGTACCTAGGAAACACTTGGTGCCAAAGGAATTTGTGAAATTTACTTTGCCTTATCCTTCCCTCATACTTTGTAATATTATTTATTATAGAAGATTATTGTTTATAATCTTTTGGTGTTATCTTTCTTGACCAAAGAAAATGAGGTATTCTGTAACTACAGGATATCTTGGTTTTCCTATGATTAGTTCATTTCTGTTCCTTTCAAATTACAAAAGACACAAAGCATTCTGTGTGGATATAGATACAATAACCAGTTGTTTAAAACATGTTTCCTGGTATGTCATACTTTTCTATGTAAAGAGTATATATAGGGCAATCTGCTGTTGCCCTGTAAGAGTTTTGTATTTTTTCTTCATGCTTGAATAAATCCTACTCCTTTCACTCTTTAAAAAAAAAAAAAAAGTAAATATGAACCCATCGCATCCATAAGATGGAAGGCACAGATAAGTTTAAGACAAAGAATGAAAAGAGGAATTGTACCCATGACACTCTTGAGAAAATGTGTGTCTAATGTAAGGTGGGGCAGTTATTAATGGTCCTGTTAAATGACAAACACTGTGTTTTCTTTGCCTTGCAGAACAGTAATATGTGAATTAAAATATCACCAGAATACATTAACAGTATCATATTATCATAAATAATGCATGTATCATACTGTGTTTATGTAGGTTATGGGTTGCACCAAGTGCTAGATGTAGTAAAGCAAAGTGCAGTCTTTAAATTATCAGAAGAAATAGTACAGCAATCTTTGATGTTCTTCAAAGGTAGATTTATATTTTGTATAAAAATATACTCAAAAAATATATTAGATGTGAACCTTAGGCAACTTGTGGTTTGGTTTTTCAAATGCAAAATGAGAGGATTGTACTACATAACTGGTTAAGTTCCAGCTACCTCTAAAATTCTGCATCCTCTTAATAAATTATTATTTTGAGTTCAATTAAAATATCTTAGCAGAATAGCTTTTAAATGTTTGCTTTACAGCACAGTACCATAATGGGTTTTTACTGAAATTATGCACACTTCCATCATAATTTTATATTTATTTTTTCGTAAATGTTTTGATGTGATTTCAGAATTTGAATACTTTCTATGATGTTATTAGCTGACATTGACCCATTCAATATTGAACACTTTTGAAATAATGGATACCTTCTCTATAGAGATTCTCAATAGGTTTCATTTGGAAATACCTGTAGATAATAAGATTAATTACAGTCTCTCTGTATGTAATAGGTTTTGTCTGTGATGGATAATAAATTAATTTTACTTCATTTATTAATCAGATAACTAAGGATAGTAATGCTAGGAGACAACAAACTCATGTCACATTTTAGAAAATATTTATTTTACTCATGTTTAGTGAATGGTGAATTTCAAGAGTAATCTGCTGAAGAGGTGGGTTATATAGTTCGGATACTTCTCTGTTAATGTTCACTGCAATTAAAAATTCTGTTCTTTATGTTAAGTATCTTTCATAAAGTAAGAAAGGCAAAAGGAAAGAAAGAAAGAAAACACTTTACCCATAATGCCCTGGATCATTTAATGCCTAGAAGGAATTAATCTAAGAACATGAAATTTAAAGAAAGAGTCATTGAGTCCTTTTATTTTCATTCTACCAGTGATTGTGAAAAAGATGCATTATTCTTATTCTGAATTTTCTTGGTTTAGCTTTCTTCTTGTCGGGTATCCCAGCAGTGCGGAAGTCTATTGTCTGTCACTTGGGCTGGTCCTCAGCCTTCTTGCCTGTGGGGTTCTCGCGTGTCCAGCTGTGTCCGCCTGTGCCTTCTGCACATGCTCAGACTGCTTCTCCAGGATGTAAATAAGGGTCTTTATTTCAATTTCTTTTATCTTTTTTTAGCATATGTTGAAAAGTACATGGATTAACTCTAGGTCAGTTCTGTTTTGAGTTTGGTTGTTTTGGTTTTTGACTTTAATGTAGGTTTTTACCATGTACACGTTTTAGAGCACCAAACAGTTCTACAAGTTTTTACCTACAGCGAATGACTTCTACCTTCCTGCCTGTTTTTCCTTTTCTGAGAGGTGACCACTTATACCTCATTTAGCTAATCATTCTCTAGTTTCCCTTTGGGGTCTCTAACATATGTTTGTTCCTCTATTTGGATCACTCAGGTTTAGACATTGTCTGTTGAACTTATACCATGGGAAAGCATCTTCAGCTCTCTCCTCACACCCTCCCATCTACCTACCAAAATGGTCTGCCCTCTCAGTCCCCCGCTCATGACATCCGAGCCGCTCTTAGAGAGTAGCAGCAGGTACAGTTCACACCTGGGCAAACCTTGTACATGGTTAAGCCAAGCTGAAGACAGTGTTGTTGTTTTCTTTTCTTTTCTTTTTTGCATTGCTTTTGTTTTCCTTAGAGATATCTGTTTTTGTTTTGTTTTGTTTTTTAACGTGTTGACTTTTCTGTTCCTGATAAGTTGCTTTGCCAACAGGCAAATGTCCTTTCAGTGTGTTCGGAATTCATCTTCTAGAAGAAATCTTTGCCATTTCCTTTGCACCTACTTGGTGTTCAGGGTCTTCCAGGGATCTGTGTTCACCTTGTTCCTGGGAAAGTTTTTTTTTTAATCTCTCTACATACAGTCTCCTGTATCCTGTTTTGTGTGTCCTGTGTACTGTCCTCTCTTTCTGTCTCTCCTGGTTATCGCATTTCTTTACATATAAAGTCTGTTCCCCTGTAGCTTCTAGAGACAACATGCAGAGAGCTGTTCGAGATGTAGCTGTCTGAAAGTATTTATTTTACCATTACTTCTGATGTATAGTTGGACTAGTAAGAGTTCAGGTTTGGAAATAATTTACTTCAGAATTTAGGAGGGATCTCCACGCCAGTCCATGCCCCATGCAGATGGCACCGCGCTGCAGCTCCCCATCTACCAGCATATTGGGGTGGCTTCCATCCAGGGACACCTGCCGGAGACTAGAGGCTCATTATCAAGGTACCTACGGTTTTAGATGCTGCTGCTGTCACCAACTTGGGACGTAGCTGCTTACATCCAAGAATATCAACCAGATCAATCAGCAAGATCATCACCAAGGGCCCTGCAGGCTTGGTTGCCTCTGAGGTATCCCTGCTAGTGTGCTAACAACCACCATCTTGCTGCAGAGGGAGGTGAGAGCCTTGCAAGGGGTCGGTAGGTGGGAAAAGGGTGTGAGGGCATCTTGATCCCCACTTCTCCAGCCAACCAACCCGGCACCCACCTGTATCCCACAGATACAGAGCACTTGTTGGGACCCGACATTAGTCTTATCCATAACTCCACTGAGCACCTGGTCCCACCAAGTTTGACAATTAACAGAACCCTCCAACTCCTCAATCCCCAGTCTCCAACCATCCCCTGGCCACCGATGGGCCCAGCGCCTGCAGCTACGTGGCTGGCACATAGCTTTCAACACTGGTCCTGATTTGCCCAATACAGATCAGCTTCCTGAGACAGGCACAGAGGTCCTGGTGCTCAGCCCTCAGGACCTCCAGGGAGAGAGAAGCCTGGTTGGGAAGTTGAAAGGGCAGACAGGAGAGGTCAATTTAGAGACTAAATTATAGACCAGCAATTGTGGGGTTCACAAGTGAGGGAAGCGGCTAAGAGGAAGTTATAGGTGTCACACGAGTGGACCCCATAGAAGAGTCCTGTGGTGCATTCTTCCATGGAAGAAGGACTGGCAATTGCTATACTTTGCCTTTAGGAGTCCTACCTCCAAGTTTAATCCTCTGACCTTAGTAACTGTCATCGTCCTGTGAGTGGAGTTAGGAGCAAACTCCAGACAACCCTGCCTATTGGAAGAGAAGGGAGCAGAGAAGATATTGAACTTCAACAGAAACAGTTGTTAAATTTTCCTTCAAGACTCTTTTTTTTTTTTTTTTTCCTTTTCCCCATTTCTTTTCTTTTTTCATTTCCTGCTCCCACATCGCCATCATCTTTGAAATCAAGTACCTTTCATGCATCAGGCTCCTAAAGACTGGGAGGTTTGAATAGTATATTACAGTTTTGTTGTAGTTTTTTTTTAACTTTTAAATTTTTCTCACTCTTTATTTTTCTCTTATTTTTCTGTTTCCTTGGAGTATCTTTCTCCCTTTTCCCATGCTAACAACCAACTTCTTTTGATTCTGCAATCACCCTTCCTATTATTTAGTACCTCTATATTCTCACTTCTTATCTCATTAACATCACATCCTACACCCCTCCCCATCCTCTCTGTCCACTATTAGAAATTGTAACTTATCGCAAGCCTATTGTTTATGCTGTAGATAGTAATGGAACTCATCATCTGTTTACTATGACAATACTGTTAATGACTTAATAGGGGCTATTTGGCTTATGGCTGCATATTATTTGTATTGGATGCTGTTAATATTTATCTCCCCATTAAAGATGAGGTACTGGAAATCTGTAAGGACACTGTAAACCTATAGGGGGTGACCATAATAACTAGTACCCACACTCTTAGAGGGGAAGATACACAAACAACATGAGAAAAGGAGCCCCAAACAAGCCAAGATGCTATATTAATAGAATCCATTGACAGCATGGTAGAGGAAATGTCAGAAAAGGAGTTCAGAATGTACATCATTAAAATGATCCACAAAGTAAAGGATGATGACAGCAAATGCAGGCAACAAAAGATCACATCAGTAAACAATTAAAAGATCTATTGCAGGAAGCAAAAGATTATTTCAATAAAGACATAGATTCTGATTTAAAAAATCCTTGAAATGAAGGAAACAATAAACCAAATTAAAAACTCAACAGAAAGTGTTACCAACAGTATATCACTTGGAAGACAGAATCTCAGACAATGAAGACAAAATATTTAATCTTGAAAATAAAGTTGACCACACAGAGAAGATGGTAATAAATCATGAACAGAACTTCCAAAACATATGGGATAACCTGACAAGACCAAATTTAAGAATTATTGGGAATGAGTAAGGCACAGAGCTACAAACCAAAGGAATGAAAATCTATTCAATGAAATAATATCAGAAAATTTTCCAAATCTGAAGAATGAAATGGAAAATCAAATAAAAAGGTTTATAGGACACCAAAGGTACAAAAACAGATCCACACCAAGGCATGTTATAATGAAAATGCCCAACATACAAAATAAAGATAGAATTTTAAAGGCCATGAGAGAAAAGTATCAGATTACATATAGGAGGAAACCAATATAGATCAGCAGATTTCTCAGCCCAGATCCTGAAAGCTAGGAGGGCATAGAACAGCATCAAACTGAAAGAACACGGATGCCAACCAAGAATCTTATACCCAGCAAAACTAACCTTCAGATTTAATGATGAAATAAAAATCTTCCATGATAAAGAAAAGTTAAAAGAATTCACAACTAGAAAGCCTGTAGTAGAGAACATTCTCAGCAAAATATTCTGTGAGAGGAAATGAAGAACAATGTAAGTCAGCAAAGGGAGGAACTAAACTAAAAGAAAAGCCAGTCAAAGGAAAAAGCAAGTCAAGTTAAAAACCAAATATAAGCCAAAATGACTTGGAATACAAACCGCATCTCAATAATAACCCTGAATGTTAACAGCCTAAACTTATTAATCAGAAGACATAGACAGGCAGATTGGATTAAAAACAAAGACCCAATCATATGCTGCCTTCAAGAGACTCATCTCATAGGAAAAAACATCCACAGACTGAAGGTGAAAGGATGGGAAGTACCATATCACATACAGATTCAGTAAAAAACAGGGGTTTCCACCTCATATCAGATAAAATGGACTTCAAGTCCAGGTTAGTCAGAAGGGAAAAGGAAGGACATTTTATACTGCTTAAGGGAAACATAAATCAAGAAAACATAACAATCATAAATATTTATGCCCCAAACAATGGAGCATCTAGACAAACCCTCCCAATTTCAGGAATCAGATAAAACACAACATAGTAATACAGGGTGACTTTAACACACCTCTCTCACCACTGGATACATCTTCCAAACAAAACGGAACAAAGAAACCATAGATCTCAGTAACACATTCAACAATTTAGACTTAACAGACATATATAGAATATTCCATCCATCAACAAGTGAATGCATTTTTTTCTCCGCAGCAAATGTATCCTTCTCTAAAATAGACCATATGTTATGCCACAAAGCAACCCTTAGCAAATACAAAAAAAAAAACCATACTGCCTTGCATTCTATCAGATCATAATGGAATTAAATTAGAAATTAATGATAAAATTAAAAATTGAAACTACTCCAGCACTTGGAGACTAAATAATACACTATTGAATGATACATGGATAGCAGAAGATATCAGGGAGGAGATAAGAAAATTCTTAGCACAATAACACTGTCACATCATATCAAAATCTCTGGGACACTATGAAAACAGTACTAAGAGGAAAATTCATTGCATTGAACTCATTCAATAAAAGAATTTTTTTAAAAATCAACAAATAAATGACCTAACATTTCATCTCAAAGCCCTAGAAAAAGAAGAATAACCAACACCAAAAGTAGTAGAAGACAGGATAAATAAATAATTAAAATTAGAGCTGAAATCAATGAAATTGAAACAAAAGAAACAATTGAAAAAAATTGACACAAAGTTGGTTCTTTGATAAAATAAATGAAATTGATAAACCCTTAACCACACTAATGAAGAGAAGAGAGAAAACTCAAATTACTAAAATTCGTGATGAAAAAGGAGATATCACAATACACACTATTGAAATACAAAACGTAATTAGAAGCTATTTTGAAAATCTATACTCCAACAAAATGGAAAATCTCAAAGACATTGACAGATTTCTAGAGACATATGATCCAACCAAACTGAATCAGGAGGACATATACAATTTAAACAGATCAATTCCAAGCAATGGAATAGAAGAAGTCATCAGAAGCCTACCAACCAAGAAAAGCCCAATAGAGTTCTCTAAAACTCAATTAGTTCTTTCAAAGAAGAACTAATACCAATACTCCTCAAAGTAGCCCATGAAATAGAAAAGAAGGTAACCTTTCCAAACTCATTCTGTGAAGGTAGTATCACCCTGATAAAAGCAGACACACATGAAGGAAAGAAAACGTCAGACCAATATGCCTGATGAACACAGATGCAGATATTCTTAACAAAATTCTGGCAAATTGCATATAAAAACATATGAAAGAGGTAGTGTACCATGATCAAGTGAGGTTTATCCCAGGGACACAAGTTTGGTTCAAAATACGGAAATCAATAAATGTAATTCATCACATCAACAGACTTAAGAATCATGTGATCATTTCAATAGATGCAGAAAAAGCATTTGATAAAATACAGTACCCCTTCATGCTGAAAGCATTTCCTCTAAAAACTGGAACAAGACAGGGATGCCCTCTTCACCAATTCTATTCAAGATAGTACTTCAAACTCTAGCTCGAGCAATCAGACAGACCAAAGAAATTAAAGGGATAGGAATAGGAAAAGAAGAACTCAAACTATCACTATTTGTAGAAGACATGATTCTATATTTAAAGGATTCAAAAAATTTCACCAGAAAACTTATAGAACTAATAAATGAATTCAACAAAGTAGCAGGATATAAAATCAACACTCCTAAATCTAATGCATTTCTATAGTGATGAATCCTCCAAAAGAGATACTAGGAAAATTACCCCATTCACAATAGCCTCAAAAAAGAAAAAAAAAAAAAAAAAAAAAAGAAAGGCTTGGGAATCAATCTAACAAAAGAGGTGAAAGACCTCTACAATGAAAACTACAGAACACTAAAGAAATAAAGAAAATCTTAGAAGATAGAAAGATCTCCCATGTTCTCAGATATTCAGAATCAATATTGTAAAAATGGCCATACTACCAAAAGCGCTATACAGATTCAGTGCAATTCCAATTAAAATCCCAATGACATTCCTCATAGAAATAGAGAAAACAATTATGAAATTTATTTAGAAAAATAAGAGACCCAGAATAGCCAAGGCAATCCTTAGCAGGAAGAGTGAAGCAGGAGATATCACAATACCAAACTTTCAATTATACTACAGAGCAATAGTAACAAAAATGGCCCAGTATTGGCACCAAAATAGACTTGTAGACCAGTGGTGCAGAATAGAGGACACAGAGACAAACCAACACAAATACAGTTATCTCAAACTAGACAAAAGTGCCAAAAACATACAATGGAGAAAAGATAGCCTCTTCAACAAATGCTGCTAGGAAAATTGGAAGAATGGAGTATTGGATTGTGTAGAGGGAAATGAGAGTGGAGGAGGCGGGAGGGGTTGGGGAAGGAAAGATGGCGGAATGAGACAAACATCATTACCCCATGTACATGTATGATTACACAAATGGTGTGACTCTCCATCATGTACAGCCAGGGAAATGAAAAGTCGTACTCCATTTGTGTACAATGAATCACAATGCATTCTGCTGTATGTGTAACTAAGTAGAACAATTTTAAAATGAGTCAACATAGAGAACTTTTAAACCACAAATCAGTGTTTCTCTATCATAAAAGAGATTGTTTCCTAAATGATCACTATAAAAATAAATATAAAAATGTTTAAAAAATGCACTAATGCATTTTCTGGGAGAGTGCCTGGGAGACTGGGAACAAAGACAAACAAGACAGAGGGCTCTTTCAGGGCATGTTGCCTCCTTTTTCCCCCCACTGTTAACATCTTCCATCATCTCTCTTTAAAAACTTATTGTGTACTAATAAAATGGCTTATCTTTGTTAAAAAAAAAAAAATTTTTAAGAGACCTGATTTATTCCTTTTAACTCCCAGTTTTGCTGTATACAATTTTGAAGCCATTATGATTCTTGTTTCTCTCCCTAGAAGTTAGAATCTTTCTGTTTTCTCTAGTATTCTTCAATTTTCTGATAGAGCGCCTAGGTGTGGGTCCGTTTTATCCATGGTGCTGGGCTCTATTGAGGGTTCTTTCCATCTGTAAATTCGTAGTTTTAAAAATTTCTTCATTGATATTTCTTCTACTTCTTCTATTAAGTTTTCTTCCTACATAATCTCCCATCTTTTTCTTTGTTTATTTTGCTCTGTTTCTGGCGAGGGGTTTTATGGATGTTGGTAACCTTGGTTATCTGCTCCATTGAAGACTGAGATTAAAGCCTACCAGCAGCCCTGAGCCAGTGAGTGGAGCTTGTCAGCTCAAGTCTGCACTCTCCATAGCTCTGTCTTCTGGACCTCATCACATTCCCTGGAGCAGTCTCTTGATCTGTTGCCTGTAAGTGAAAACCCAATTAATTGCTAAGTGTTTTGTAGGAAACTCGGAGAAAAGAGCTGGGGTCTCAGAGTTTAATTTGTACAATTTCACTTGGTCCTTCCTGTTTCAGGCCACTGAAATGTACCCTAACCCACTAGTGTACCTACTCTCTACATATGCAGAATGCTTCTAATTTATCCTCTCCAGAGTCCGATCCTCCAGGATTTTGTAAGAGCTCTTAGGAAGAGGAGTGGCTTGGCTTGGCTTGGTTGGCCATGGGCAGGACTGAGATGGAACTGCTTGTTAGAGACTTTTCCAACAATCCTCCTCCTCCACATCCAGGGGTAACTGGTGCTAAACTTCCTCTGCCTTCAGTAGTTCAGTGTAGGACTGGGTAGTGCTCAGCTTGCCCACTCACCACTTAGAATTTGGGATATTTGAGTCTTGCCCATTTGCTATTATCCAGTTGCTTTCTAGTTTCTAGACTTTTGATGCCCACACAAGAGTGAGTGTTTACAGTCCCCATTTTGTTAATTTAAGGGGGATTTCAAGAGGGGGGAAAAGACCCATCTGTCACACAACTTTTCCACTCCAAGTTTCTTTTTTTCCTTTCCTAATTACTTCGTATGGAGGATGGGTAATACTTTTTCAGTGGAATCAATTTGGCTTTTCTGAAATCACTAATACATGCAATTATGATGAGTGTTTTAGGACAATTTTTCTATTAAAGGTGAAATTTACCTTTATAGACAAATTAGGATCCTCACAGGTAACTATAATAATCATAATCCACATATTCTGTTATACTTCTGTTGTTTTTTTGTTTTACTTTTGTTCTAATTTCTTTCACCTTCATAGTTACACTTGAAATGGTCTTTACCAAGCATCCCTGGGTCTGGGTATTTAAAATTTAAATGCTTGGCCACATCGGGACCTGCCTGGTTGGGGGCAGCTGCCTATGGGAGATATTTAAGGTGAATTTGTTAGCCCCATGGTAAAGCTGGGGGGGCCTGCTGCACACAGTCGTCTCCAGTGCTGGGTCTCCAAGCACGGGCAGTCAGGAACTGTAAGTGTACTAATGTGCTGCCTTTCATATGGAATTATACTATTTTAAGCTTGATTTTAGTGATATTGTAAAGCTGAATCATTTCAGAAATTATGAACTTGAATTACATGTAATATAAAGCAAAATGAGAAATTTAGAGTTTTAAACTGGAATTTATGAATGCTTTGAAATCTTAATAAAAACTGATGCATTCATATCCACATGAGATCTCACCTCTAAAAGTTGAACCTAAATTTATTCAATCCTTGAAATCTAAAACGTCCAGCAAATGGGAAATAGGAGAAAGGACAAGCTAAACATCATCACAGGGAAGCCAACAGACAGGTTTGCAGAGTGGGGCATCTGGCGGACCACTGATCGGGTTTAGGCAAGGGTGCAGTGACCGGAGGGGACAGCAGCAATGGCAGGACACCTGTGGTGCTCGTGGGAATGGGTGGCGGGGCTCTTCAGGTAGGAAACAACTGCAGATAGGACGTCAGGACTCAAGAAGATGCTTTGCAGACAGAAGAGAAAAGGTGAATTTGAACAGGGTATTAGTTGATGCTAAGAAATTATTGTTAATTGTCTTAGACATGAGAATTATTTATGTACATTAGATGATATTCTATATTAGTAGTTATTTCACAATCCTCAGCCAAAAAAAATTTTAAGAAGAGTGTGGGGCATTGTTATTATGTTTTTCTACTTATGTATATGTTAGAAATTTTTTGTTATAAAAATTTTTCAAATTCAAATTGTATGCAGGAAATATATACCAAAATATTAGTATTAGCATTTTCAAAATAATGTGATTTTCCATTTCTATAGAAGCTTTAAAAAATTGAAAATTAAAAAAACACATATATGACATGTACATGTTACTATAAAAATGAAAGATAGGAGGAACCAAATCACACAGGATTACAGGGGTATGTCCAATAGAAAAGAGGGTGGGATGTATCCCCAAAAGGAGAAAGGTTGGAATTGGATGACACTTCTGCTATTGAATAGTTTTCCAAAGAGTTGTTTTAATAATTTATGTGTGTGTGTGCGCATACATATGAGTACACACTCACATGTATACGCTGTGGTTTGAGTAAGTACACGCTATGTGTTAATAAAGTTTTTTTCTGAGATGATGAGTCTTTGAGAGTGATTGTTGGTCTTTTCCGTATTGTAAATTCCTCATGCAGTCTTGTCCACACAGCATTCTCCAGTACTACTGATGCATCAGATTCCAGTGGATTTCACATAGTAGTTGAAACCTGGCAACACCTTTTAGGTAGAACATGTCTGTCATTCACAATGGTTTTACTCCAAATTAAATTCTTCTTCAAACCAGTTTGATCTGTATTCTCTGCAGTGCTATGAAGGCAAGTCCTCCAAAGATACCCTGAAAAGAGTTGCTACAAATGCGTTGCTGTCACTTCTGGCCGTCAGCAGAAGAGCACAGAGGCATGCTTTGAAAGGTGATCTCCTTGGCACATCAGCTGTTCACATGGCAGGCGTCAACTCATGTGGTTTGCTGCTTGCTCGTTTTAATTTTCTTTGAACTCAAAACAAAAAGTACTTATATTATACTATATCAGTGTCACTGAAACAAAAACATAACCAGATTTTTTTTCCACACAGAAACCAAGTATACATTCATTTCTTTTAGGTTTTTTTTTCATATAATTATCTAGTAAACATTCATTACTTTAAAACAAAAGGATTTTTTATGTAATTATTTTTATTTAATGTGTAATGTGCTTAAATCTAGAGAATCTATCGAAATAAACAAACAAATGAAAAAAAAAAACAAAACATAGTTTTGATGATAAAGACAACAGCATTAGAGGATCCTGTGTTTCCATATAAATTTTCCCCTAAAGTTGAAAATTCTCATTTGAACATCAGGGAAAAGAGATCTGACAGTTGAAAGAGAATAACAGCAACCCAGAGTTCATTAATGTCGATTACAATTTACTACTAAAGCAAATTATGCAAGCCTCAAGCATGAGTTATGTTTGGGGAATATCTTACTAAGGACTAAAACTAAGTGGACTCCAGGCTTAGTTCTTAACACCCCCCACACCACGTTCCCGTGTTTGTTAATTTCTTGCTGAAAACACTACAGTGAGTGGGTCAAAAATATAAATTTTTTGGAGATTCTGATTATATGTGGTTTTATCTTACTTAGAAATGAAGTGTCATTTTGACTTACGAATGTTGTCTTTCAGCTGATCTCATAGACAACTGCATGGAGCAGATGAAGCACATTAATGCACAACTGAACCTTGATTCTCTGCGGCCTGGGAAAGCTGTGCTAAAAAAAAAGGTGACTTTGCATCTACACTCCTGGGGTAAAGGAATGGATGCACATAGTGACCATCTCTGTAGTGTCCCTAGGCCTGTAGGTGAGGGCAAGGTTGAAATGTGATTAAGAAAGGTGCAGCCTGATAAATGAATGGCATTTCTACCTTAGGAGGTTGTGGACATTTTTCCCACCTTAATTCACACTTGAAGTTCTTTAGATGCTTGCACTTGCTCTCTCTCTCTCTATATATATATATGTGTGTGTGTATATATGCACACACATACACACATATACACACACATATATAAAATTTGTATATAATACATTATATATATGTAAAATACATTACATATATAATACATATATTTGGTGATGTCAACATGAGCATGATACTATAGACCAGATAGATTTTTTTAATACTAAAAAAGAAGTCTCTCAAAGCAAGCACGCCTGAGTTCTTTAAGTGAGTTCTGTAACAACTGTAATTTAGTAAGTGTTTTTTTTTATATAACAGGCATATGCAGCTATTTCATATTTGTCATCTTATAGATAAACACTCTTGAGCACATACTCGCACACTGGCAGTTGATGAGACTAGAATTTGTCCCACGTCTGAGAGGTTACAAAGCTGGTATTCTTTTTTTTTTTTTTTTTTTTTTTTTTTGGTACTGCGGATTGAACCCAGAACTTTGTGCTTGCAAGGCAAGCACTCTACCAACTGAGCTAGATCCTCAGCTCCAAAGCTGGTATTCTTAATTTCTGTTTATCTCCTTTTGTAACTTCTGAATGCCTCTTCTGGCATTGAGTCTGCTTGTTTCCTGTTTAAACTGCATTTTCATGTGAACACAATAAAAAAATGTTATATAAGAGCTATGGTTAATAATAATCATGATCAATAAGAGTTGTTCCACAGACTTACTCATAAAATAAATGTATATATGTATAAATATATAAATATACAAGTAACCTCTGTGTGTGTGTGTGTGTGTGTAAGGTCATTGTAGTAGCAGTCAGTGAAATAACTAGTAAGAAAATAAGGCAAAGCTTTATTTAATAATTTGATGGATGCAGGGAATTGATTCATGTTTATTGATTTCTGTTCTTGCGCCTTTTCCTCTTTCTTCACTAGCCAAAAGCCCTTACTCCGTCACTGAGTCAGTCCACACCTGATATGATTGAAAATCAGTCAGAACCTGCCTCACTTTATTGAGATGAAACATGGAGGCTATTACACATCCGAGCTCCTTCATGCTTGATAGAACAGAAATAGCTTTTCTGTGGTGGGTGCATTTCTTGAGATGCAGTCATCTTTCAGAGATCGTTAGCTTGTCAGTTTCCTCAAAATTATGGTGGTCAGCAAGGCTGGAGCACAGCTGCATTGTGCTGCGACCCACGGGGTGCGAGTTACTGTGTATGAAAAGTGAGCATGCTGCTACGTTCAGTTTTCACCTTTTTGTCCAAACAGGAGGATGGTTTTATTAAAGAGTTAAGCATTGCCATGCAGCTCCTAAGAAACTGTCTTTATCAAAATGAAGAATGTAAAGTAAGTAGAGATCCTTTTCACAAAATGTTGGCTGCAGTATCTGTAATAAGCAGTTTAATTTGTATTGAGTTGATAGAGGAGAAAAAAATGGGAAACTTTTTGAATTTTATGTAGGTGCATGGTTGATTGGCCCTTAAACTCAGAGTTAATTCTCAGAAATGGATGCACCTAATCTCATTGTTTTTCTCAACACTGATTTCATTCCTTGTAAAGAAAAAACATACTCTGCCTAGAAAATGAACATGTTGATCACATATTCCTTAAACTGCATTAAATAAGACAGGACTAACAATTTACATTTCAAAGTAGTCTGATGAGAATTACACTTATGGAGAACTCTAAGGAAGGGGAAGAACTTTGGGAATAACTCTGCCAAGCTTATGCTTTGAACACGGGCAATAACTTCTAGTCTATTTGATGCTGCACAAAATTGTGTAGTGTGTGTATGTTTATGAAAATGTGCACATAAGTGCACACGGCAGTACAAATTCCTGTTTAATTCATTATGTCTCATAGTCTTACATATAGGACACCTATAAAAACTTCAGTTGAGCCATTTTATAGGAGTCTTATAAAATTGTGTAGGTTTTTATAGCTGTCCTATGTTTATGACAACAGGACATAATGGGTAAAAAAGATGTCTGAACATATTGCAAATAGTTGTATTTATAATGCTGTCAGTGGTGATTGACTTTTGTAATAACAACTGTGAGTTGCTTAAGAATTTGTTCACTTAATATTTAGAACAAATTGTACTATATTCAAATTACTCAAAAATAGTAATTTACCCACACACAGACATACACACCATGGTGGGAGAGAGACAGGGCAGAAAGTAGGCAGAGCTGATGAGAATGTTTACTTAACTGGAAATTACGATTTCTTGCTCATATAAGTTACTCCTTGTTGGAGCATAGCACAACATGATGCATGATTTATGTTGCAGAAGTTGTTTTCTGCATTTCTTCTCTGACTAGCATATCCTTGTCGCCCTGGTGTTGAAAGTCAGGCTGTGCTCCGGGCAGCCACATGTAGAGTCTTATAAGCCCTAGGACAAGAATCTGTCTACTGATTCTTTTTTTTTTTCTTCCTTTGTTACTGTGAATTAAACCCAGTGTTACTGAGTCACAGTCCCAGCCCTTTTTATTTTTTGTTTTGAGGCAGTGTCTCACTTAGTTGCTTAGAGCCTTACTGTTACTGAGGCTGGCCTCAAACTCGCCATCCTCCTCCGTCAGCCTCCCAAGCTACTGGGATTACAGGTGTGAGCCACCACACTCCAGCTCTCTACAGGATTCAGATTCCCTCCCTATATTACGGAGAACAAAGATAAATTCAACTTTCGTCTTATGTTAGTGACAGTGCTTTGAATTTGAATTTAATTTTGTATTTTCATACATTCAGACTCCTGGCTGTCCTTACTTCCTTTCCATAACAGGAAGCGGCTCTTGGCGCTCATCTGGTCCCTGTCTTGCACTCTCTCTGGCCTTGGCTTTTGATGGATGATTCACTGATGCAGACTGCCTTGCAGCTACTTTGTGTCTATACTGCAAATTTTCCAAATGGTAAATAAACCCAGTATTCCCTTTTAATAATAAGCTAGAGTACTCGCTTTCATACTGGCTATTTTGGTTATTAACATTATGTTAATGTTAAGGTGGACAGGAAGAACATACATATTTTGAAGTGTTTCTGTTACTTATCAAGGATATATTATTAGTCAAAGACAAGATTTCTTATAGGTATTATTAGCACAGACAAATATTTTAGAAATACATTTGTTGACACAGGCGACTCATTGGACAGTTTGGAAAGAGTCAAGAGAATTTACTGGTGGAAGGTAGGAAGGAAAGAAAAGGTATCCAGTGAGGAGCCTCATTTGGGGAAATGACCCTGAGTGCAGATCTGGGAGGAGCAGATTTAACTTGGAGAAAAAGTAGAAATCATTGTTCTGTTTGGTCTTGTTAAGTCTGAGGTGTCTATATTCAAGCAAGTTAAAATACTAAGGTGAAGTTGAACTCATTGGAGATGTAAAATATGTTGGGAGTTTTATTAGTTATGTATTGCTGCTTATCAAATAACCCCAGAATGGAGCACCTGTACACACAGTCATGTAATCACCTCATGGCTTCTGTGAGCCAGGAATCTGGGAGTGGTTTAGGTGGGTGGTTCTGATTTTTCACTGAATTTCCCCTTTCTTCATTATGAGAGGGAGCAAAGACAAGAGGCTTTGAGAAGAGAGGTGGGCATGGCTGCCGTGGGGAAGAGCCCGCAGCAGTGAAGGGAGTGAGGCAGGATTGCTGGCTCCTGAGCTCCCCACGTAGGGTCGGAAGCGTGAGGTCTGGCTGATGGGAGCGGGCGTGTGCTTTATTCTGGCAACATTTAGCTGCTCAGCAGCAGGGGTTTCCAGATACCTAGGCTGCCCGGGAAGGACAGGACTCCAGACATGTGGGAGCCCGTCTCGTCACTGCCAAGCCTCTGGTAGCTTACTCCTTTGCCTGGTCTGGCATCGCTGGAGCACTGTCTCAGGAACACTCAGCTTGTCCCATGCAACCTGGACAGGTAGAGACAGGCCTTCAGGCTCTGGAACCTGGAACTGTCATTGTGTGTTTGATCCAGTACAGGACTGTCCTTGTCCTCGTTCTGCTGCTGCTGCTCACTTTCTCCATCCCTTTGTTCTGCACAGAGAGTCTCCTCTCAGTGCATCTTCTAGCTCGGCATCCCCTGCGCCTGTGTGACCAGTTCAGATTGGCTTCTCTCTGAAAGCAGCATTGGTCTGCACATGTCCTCTTTGATCTTACCCTGACTCTTTAATTTAGGGTTTAAGGAGTATGGAGGAATAAAGAGTCGGTTGCTAAACATTAAACAAAGGAAATACATGCTTTAATACAAATCTTCTGAAACTGTAATTTGTTATTTTTATACTTAAAATTGAAATTTATATCAGAAGTGGTTAAGAAAGAAACATTTTATTTTTCAGTCTGGTTTGTTTCTGAGCAAAACTCTATCATACATTTCATATAACAGTTAGTGGTAACACTGGCATTTTAATACAGCTCTGAAGTTATGAATACAGGAAAGTTTTCTGTAATTTTTGTGTTTACTTATATTTTATGAGTTATTTTACAGAATGTCTTGATTCTGATGTGATTATGTACGAGCCTGCCTCCTTGTATGAGCTTTTACAGGTCGATTCCTCCTTTAGGTTATGTTATAGTACAGGCTTACCAATTAAACATTGAACTGTACTTCCAACTATTTTCTGAGTATCTTCCTTCCTAACATCTCATATGGTTACCTATTGAAAACACTCAACTCTGCAGAGCCAGCACACTCCACTGCTGGCTCTTGCTGCCTTTAAGCTGTGTGGCTTTGAACAGCCACTGGCTTTTCTGCACTGTGTCTTTACCTGCCTCCCATGGACAACAGCATTTGCACTACCCTGCCCCAGACACCTTGTGTTCTCCCTTTGTCTCTTCTGTAAAATGAAGGCATTAGACCAAGTCACCTCCCATTTCTAAAATTCTGTTCTTCCATTCAGGCTTTTATTGAGGTGTTTTCTCTAGGAACTATTAAAAAATCTATTATGCTGGTTTCATTCTTTAAAAAAAAAAAGCTGGTATTTTAAAATGTTCTATTGTGTTTATTAGGCCCTCAGTGAGGACAGTAAGTCTATTAGGTTGAATGTAGACATCAGCATTAGCCTTCAGTACTGATTTTCAATTGATGGGTTAGTGGCCAAGTCATTTTGATAGACAGACACACTTTACTGCAAAGTGTTTTAACACTAAACAGTGGAACTAAGAAGATGATGTGATTGGCTGCTGTTTTGAAGGTTGCAGTTCTCTTTGCTGGTCAAGTTATGGACAATATCCCGTTCACGCTGCACACAAAGGAGCCTCCAGCAGCTCTCTGATGCTATGTATCCTAAAGTTGGCCTCTCAGATGCCTCTCGAGAACACCAACATTCAGCAGATTGTTTTTATGTTTCTTTCAAACCTGGCCTTGTCTCATGACTGTAAAGGGGTAATTCAAAAGGTAAGTACTTAAATTGTCCTGCATATCATGAAAGAAATACTCCATAAAAGAATCCTTCCAATCGAAAGTTTAGAACTGTTTCTAAGACAAATTTATTATAATTTTGAGAGGTTTTTTAAGAGGATTGTAAAAGGATTAAGAGGTTCACTCTTGATAAAAAGTGACAGAACCTAGACTGTGATCTTGCCTTTTTCTTTTAGTTTATCCTTATTAGTTTTTGGATTTTATTTTATTGCTCTCAGAAATGGTGATGTTAGAAAGACAGCTGTCTTACATTTATTGAAGATCATAAATGTAATATATATGATCTTTAAACAGACCAAATTGAGCAGTAACAATCTCAGTTCAATTTACATTGACAAAATGGTTTATGATATCACAGCCCCTTTTGCCCAGTCAGACTTTTAACTTCTTTATGACCTAATAGGCAATTTTATTAGTTATCTGGGACTCCTGTTCCAAAACTTGATTTTACTACTGATTTTACTGGGTATTTTAAAAGGGAGGGAACTAGTCAAACAAATTTCTCATATACATGTGCAGTCAAAATCTGCATTTAGATGTATGTAAATAGAGTCCCTAGTTGGGAAAATTCCTTAAAATTTGAATATGATCAGATTATCTATTACTAACATGTAATAGTAATTCGAGTACTACTGTTTCTTTTGCTTGAAGGCCAAGATAAATTGCAAAGGTGGACAGTATCTATAAGAATTGGTCCTTTTCCTCTACTGTTTCATCTCTTTGAAGCCCCAAATGATACTTTGAGTGTTATCACCAAATAAATAGAAATATCTGTCTTCCTAGGACGTGTAATTGTCATTCTTACCATGGAAGATCATTTCAGAGGTGTACTGAAGCCAGCTCCCCCTGGCTCTTGGATGTCATCGTTAAATTTTCATAAATTTTCAAGCTTGTCAATATCATGTTATCTTGAAATCAGCCGTGGTGGGATTATTCACACCCTATACTTTGGGAAAAACATTCAGGGATCCCTCTAACCCTAGAGGAACCAGTTGTTTATTTATCGGCTTATGGTTGGGTGACTTCTTCATATGTGTCTTTACATGCATGTCTTTTGTGTGTTTGTGTGATTATAAGTTCTATTAGTATTTGTATGTGAATAAGTTACATATATGTATTCAAACGTGTACATGTCACTTCCAAAATTGAACTAGATGTAGGTGGTTGCCATCCTGCAGAATGGGAGAGCATGTGTGGGAACACAGAGCTGCACTTAGAGAAAGTGCTACTGGGAGGCAGAGCAGGAACCCCCCGGCGGAACCTCAAGGCCAAGTCTCACTGGTGTGTGACTCTGAGTGGAGACTTGCTCTCTTTATGCCTCAGTTATTTTGTTTTGTTTTGTTTTGTTTTTTCATTTTTATAATAGGTTAAATAAAATGATCTCTAAGGTGTCTTCAGCTCTCACTTTGTGATTCTGGTGCTATACTAAAGAACATTCTGATCAACCATAATCACATTCAGAGCATAACAATCAAGTCATTTTCTTCTGTTCCAGTGGGGAAACTCCCAAGACTTCTGCTTTAAGCAGTAATGAGCCTGGACAGTAGAGTTCCACCTCTGTGTCACCCATCGGTGGGCATGAGGATGCTAGAGTTCCACCTCTCCATTACTCATCAGTAGGCACCAGAAAATGCAGCCAGAGCTATTATTCAACTCAGATTGTAAAATGTCTGTTCTTTCTGCCATGATGTGTTTCTGCACTTTCTAACTGGTGCATACAATTGTTTAAAAATATCTTGAGACCTAGCAAAGAGAAGGGATGCCCACAGGATGTTTGCATTTTAAAGCACTGGCATATATTTTATCACTGTGAAGTCATCCCTTAATCTGCAGTGTCATGGTTGAATCTAGCTGAATTGGAAAGGGAGGGTGTGAACCTAAGAGCATCAGTCTGGGCTGAGAAATGAGAAGGAGGCATGAGTGACAGCTCATGCTGCTCAAAACGGGCGTGTCATTTTATAGTGTATTCGTTGCTTGGAAAATATTGCTAATATTTTTTGTGATTATACACATGATCATGTTCTTTTTTGTAAAAGCTTTAAGATTAATTTTATAAGTTAAAGCTAGCATCTTTATTTAGGTCCAGGAGAACCCAAGAGATAAGCTGGAGTAGATTAAACAGGGAGAGATAAGTTGTTCTGTGCAGTTATAAAAGTTAAGTGAGTGCCTTTCACTTCTAAAATGTCCAGCCACCTCTGGTGTCCATATTGTCATAGTGGATTTCTACTTGATATAGTATTTCTATATTTTGTTTGCATATAGATGATTCTAGACAATAATATGTTGTCTTTCATATAGTTCATAGCTTGGTAGGGTTTTGTGGAATGGGCTTTATTTGAAGGTTGAAATAACTCTTACAGTTCAAGTAATAGAGCTTTCTCATCTGTAAGTTTAGTACAGTGACACATAGCCATGAGAAATTAATTTCTATAAGGATAAACAAGTAGGGTAAAGTGAATATAGAATGGAACCATAGATTTAAGAAAAGAAAACACTTGTAGCTATAATCATACAAAATACCCTCACTATTACCAGAGTTGTTAACAAGTTTCCCAAACTGGGTTTTGTTTCTTTTTCTCCCCATTGGAAATTTTTTAATGAGTAGCAAAATTGCCAGAAGGCAGACAAAAAGAAAATTCAAGAGGCCTAATATAGTCCCAAACTGAATTATCAATCCTAAATAATTGAGTTGACCATAGCTTACATCATCAGGAGGTTAAAAAAAAAAATGAGCAGGAATTAAAATTTGACAACAATTTTGTTGTTCTTATCTTTTTCACTTATACTTGGAAATAATACAGATGAAGTATTTAGACAGTATTGGAGGAAAGAGAAATTTAGATTGGAGAAAATGTATCATAATGCTAGCTAATTGGTCACAAAGGGACTAGGGAAATAATGACAAAGACCCAAGAAGAAAATAATATTCTCTCTGTTTACCCACAGAGTAACTTCTTACAGAACTTTCTGTCGCTAACATTGCCAAAAGGAGGAAACAAACATCTCAGTAATCTGACCATTCTTTGGTTGAAGTTACTCCTGAATATATCTTCTGGAGAAGATGGGCAGCAAATGATCCTGAGGCTTGATGGCTGTTTAGACCTACTGACTGAGATGAGCAAATACAGGCATAGGAGCAGCCCTTACATTCCACTTCTTATTTTTCATAATATTTGCTTCAGTCCTGCAAATAAGCCCAAGATTCTGGCTAATGGTAAGTATTCATATGATATAACACACACCCAAACGTACTTTTATACTTGTGGTTATTCATAGGCTGTTCTATTCAGATTAAAACACAAATAATTTTAGAATTTGCCAGGTATTTATGATGCACCCCATGTGTTCAAGACACTGTTGGAGGCTGGGGAACAAGTCAGGCAAGGCTCTGCCTTCTGCAGGCAGCCTGGAGTCCTGGATGTTAATGAGTCATGTCATCCCACGGGCAAACTGGACACAGGAGGAGAAACCATGGGTAGGGTGCTTGCTGGCCTTGCCTCTTTGTTCCTGCTCAGAGTCCCCCTCGTCTCCTCTCTGTCTTTAAGCAGATACTGCCATGTCAGTGAAGGCTTTGCAGACCCGCCAGTTCAAGTTGGACCCTCCCTGCCTCCCGTCCCCTCCCACCACTCTCTTCCCCTTTCCCTTTGTTATGGGTCTCTCTTTCGTGGACACGAGGATACACTCTGTATTTTAAGTGTACATCTGTTTATTCCTGGACTCCTCCCGCCTCCAGAGCATGAGCTCTTTGTAGAGTCCACTCTCTTTTCCTTCCATGTTTTTCATGTAATCTTTTCTCAGCAGCTTTTTTCCATGAAGCACAGTTTCCAAGTGAATGGAAATAATTCTGCTTTTGTTCTGCTACATGTGTAGTAATGATTCTGTTTTCCTGATAATAATTATGGATTTTCAGGAAATGTACAGAAACATTTCTAAAGGCGAGCCAGCTAGTAACTGGCCTCCCTAACTACTCTTGGTTCTCACTGCTCCTCCCTGACACTGCTCTCTGTCGCTGGGGGCTGTGCATTGGGGGTGGCTTTCACTCTGTTCTGCTGAATCTGCCTCAGTCCTCACGTTTGTAAAATGAGGAAAACAAACCCTACTTCTGAGCAGTGAGATGGCACAGGAAACACCTGTTGCCATTCCTGATCCACTGGAGCTACTTTATTCTTTATTCAACTTTCTCAGAGTGAAATTTTTTCTTTGGGGACTTCTTACTACACTTTATTATTGCAAGAGTTGGAAAAAGGAAAGACTTTTAGGAAACTGAAGGAGAAGCCTGCATTTTCCACTTCTGGATGCCTCTGAATTTCTTTTCAGCATTTCCTTGTAGTCAGCAATGCTGTCTCTCCTTTTATAGCTCAGAGGAGATGGATACCTTTTTGTGGGAAGGAGCCATCCCAGCTCCCACAGACTTGAGTTCAGTGGGCTTTCAAAGCAGTGTCAACATGGGAGACAACACCTGTGCAGGTTCTGTGTGGAACTGTTAAGGGGGTATTACAGGCCTTGTCCCCTTTTTCTCATGGGGATCCAGAGCAAAGGCCTTAGCAGTATCATCTAGCTTAAAAATCTACCAGGAAAGCAGACATGCCTCTGATCAGTAGAACTCAGACCTTAGGTGTAGATGGTTAGGAGTGAAATGGCATTGGGGCTTGGACATGCTGTTAAAAATATATCCGTGGGGTTCTTTGTTTCTGGTAATGTCAGGCTAAGTCTCCTTTGAAAATAATAAAAATATGCTAGATACTCTTTTTAAAAAATTCACCAAAAAAAAAAAAAAAAAAAAGGCTGAAGAAGATAGTGGGAAACTTTCAGGCCAATTTTGATCAAAATCCAGTGCCTGGGAAGGTAAGAAGTGTATAGAAAGTTCTTTTGCCCAAGGACAGCTGCTAGTACTGTATGCCTGTTTTTTGTTCACGAATGTCAAGAAAAGAGAGAACAGATATCAAAACCCTCCAAGGGGTTTTGATAACCAAAAAGTCCAAAAACCTCTCCTGAATGAAGGTGAAACTTAAGAGAACTATTCTCTTAGGAGAAGAGTGAATTAGAATTGAATTCTTCCCCTAATCGTCATCCAGTAAAGAAAGGTGAAAAAAAATAAAATAAAATGAAATTCAACCTGGGCATCACAAATTCCTTCCCACAGCTCAGCACTGAGGAATGCTTGTTGAGTGGTCTGAGAACTTGGTTTGAGGTGATCCCTGAGTGATAGTTCTCCTGAATACTTAAGAGAAGCAGAACAAGTTTATACTCGACCTCAAGAAACTTCTGTAAATAATTTTTCAAAGCATTAACCAGTACAAAGTTAATCAAGCACATTAGAAAACTTGGCAACATGAGCTAGAATCAGCAGAGGAAAACATGCCGATTTCTCTGCCCAGGCTTCAAATATTAGGATTATAAAATATAGACTTAAGAATAACTTTACTAATACCACATTTAGAAAAGTAAATGACAAGCTTGAAAATGCCTTCAGGGCTGAGAAACTGAAAAATTGAGAGATCTGAAACAAGAACTAAATAGAATCCCTAGACCTTCACTGAACAGTATAACCCGTTAGCCACATGTAGCTACTTGAATTTAAATAAATCAAAATTAAATATTAAGGTTGTCAGTCACAGTAGCTACATGTGGCTAGTGATTATCTTATTAAGCTGGACTGATTATTATAAATATAAATATTGTAGGCAGTTGTATTAGACAGCATTATTCTAAAACTTTAATAGCCAAAATTTAGAAATTAATATGCACATCTAGAATTGATAATAAATACAAGTTAGATGTAGTGGAGAAGAAAATTTAGGAATTAGAAGGTAGATCAGAAAAATAGTATCTGGAATGTATCAGTAGAAAGCTGAGAAGGTGAGAAAGGCTTAAAAGAATAAAAGGTAAATGGCAATTACATGAGATAGTCTTAACTACATGTTGATTGAACTCCTAAGAGAGGCAAAAGGGGGAGGAAAACACTTAGAGATAATGATAAAAACTTAAAAACTAGTCTAAGACACTAAAAAACAGATTCAAGAGATCCAGATAACTCCAAGCAGATAAGTAAAAATAATTCATTCCTAGACACATCAGAGTCAATCTGTAGGAAACCAAAAAAGGTGAAATGGGCATTTTCCTTGAAAGAAGTAACTTAGAAAAATTTATTCAAGAAAAAATAGAAAACCAAAAAGTCCAATAACCATGAGAAGTATTGAATTAGTAAAAAACCTAACCATAGAGAAAAACCCTAGATCTAGCTGGTCACAGCGTCATATACCTGTGATTCCAGCTACTGGGGAGGATCCCAAGTTTGAGGTCAGCCTGGGCAACTGAATGAAATCCTGTCTCAAAAGAAAAATTTAAAAAGGCTGGGAACATATAGTTCACTGGTAGAATACCAGAGAGTTCAATTTGAAGGAAGGAAGGAAGGAAGGAAGGGAGGGAGGGAGGGAGGGTGAGTGGGAGGGAGGGAGGAATCCTGGATGAAGGTGGGCTACTGAAGATCAAGGTAAAAAATAATTCCAAACATACACATGCTCTCCCAGAGTAGAGAAAGAGGAAATGATTGTTAATTTTGTGAAGTTCCCATAATCTTATTAGCAAAACCTGACAAGGGCATAGAGTATTCTGGTAAATATTTTAACTCTTGGAGGGTAAAAGGGTTGGAATATATATTGAGTATATATAATTTTATTGTGTATATATAAGTATATTAATTTCACTGGAAAAAGGATGGATAGCATACACTACTCCTTATCCCTGTGCATAATGTACTTATAAAACTGAAACCTCTTTTAGTTCTATCAGTAATTCAAAATCAATTTATAGCATCTCTTGATTTTCATGATATAAGTATCTCATCATCACTGATTTCAGGCTACCAACATGGCATCCCTAAACTTAGAATCATTAAATCAATTATAAAGAAAGGTAATAAGTATTTAAAACTCATCATTTCACAGTTAATTAACTATATTTAAGTATTATATGTTCTCCTGAAGTTATTTATACATTTAAATGGTAGTTTATACTGATTTATTAAACTTAAAAATGTTTTATGAGCTTTTTTCATATGCATTTTTTTTTTTTTTTTTTTTTTTTGCGGTAATGGGGATTGAACCCAGGGCCTTGTGCTTGCGAGGCAAACACTCTACCAACTGAGCTATATCCCCAGCCCTCATATGCATGTTTTTAAGATGTGTCTTTAAATAAGTTGATCCACTATCAGAAAAGTCATTACTGTGCCACATTAATTGACCATAGTAATTGGCCTGTGTATGTACTGCCAACATTTTAAGAAACAGTAACTAGTTGAAGGAGTTATGCTATAAACTTAGATAGCAGGGGATCATGTTCTGAATGTCTGGTGTAATAAGTAAAAACATTGCTTGCTGATGCTTGAACACAGAGGAAATCACCCTCCCATTTGTCAGTGTCCTTGCTGAGTACCAGATACCAGCCATAGCCTCACATGGTAAGTTATATCTGATTGTCGTTTCTCTGACTAGTTATGAATAGACCGTGATGCAAGAAAACTAAAGGGACTAGATGTTGGAACTGAGGTGTACGGGCAGTAGGGGATCAGATCAGTGTGGCAGGAAATTGCTGTCCCACATGTACCATGTACCCCCCACATCACTTTTTCCATACACAATTTGAGTTCTCTTGATCTTTTGGTCTTTCTCTCTCCCTTATCCCTTCCTCCCTTCCTCCCTTCCTCCCTTCCTTCCTCTGAAAGGTTTAAAATTTCTTAAAATTAAAAAATCAAATAGAAGCACTTAAAATTTTTGTTTAATTATGAAATATTTTATCCAGTTAGCCTCTGTAATGCACTAATACTGTGGCTGGAATACATGTCAGTGAGCAGACACAAACCTTGCCATTGAGCAGGGTTAGTTTAGTTAGCTGCATTCCTGGGGGACAGGGATTGGTTAATATGCATGTACATGCAGAGAATTCCCAGTAACAACTGTCTTGGCCTTAAATATGCAACTTGCTAAAGTCACACAATTTGGAGAGTAAATAATATGATACAATTTGATGATACATAAAAATAAGTAATAAAGTAAGTTCAAATATTATTCTGAAATACCCTGACAATTTCTTAGAAGTGGATTTCTCTGAATCATCATTTGAAATGAATAGACTGGTACAGATAACTAGTAAGTCTCCACTTTTGCTCAAGCTGGCTTTGTAAAGTGAACATGTCTTGTGTGCTAGTATGCCATTTAAATCAGTTTTTCCTCTGATACACACATACACCCACATAAAATTCCTTTACAATATTTAGCTCTTTTTTGAAAAGAGTAATCAGTGTAGTATTTCTCAACTATTTTACCTATAGCCCATGCTATGATGTGTTGTCTTTATGGTTTTTGATGACAGAAAACCTGTTTTCCTACATATTCAAATGTGAGCTATCACTGAATAACTCATTAATATAATTCATTATGTACTTTGTTTTGCACTATTTTTGTCCTTAAGTGAATGTGTGTCTGTCGAGCTTGGACCAAGAGATTTATGCCTGTCATGAAAACACTGTTTTTGAGGTTTTCTTCCATAAAACTCAGGTTGTCATGATGCAGTGATACTGACTTGGCATATGTACTGTAATGGGGAAAGAAGTATATGACCAATCCAAAATAAGATTGCATTAATGTCTGGGACTAAACTCTATTTTTTAAACGTGTTTATTTTTAGAAAAAGTCATTACTGTGCTAACTGCCTGTCTGGAAAGTGAGAATCAAAATGCTCAGAGGATTGCAGCAGCTGCACTTTGGGCTTTGACTTATAATTACCAGAAGGTCAGTTTTAAAAATTATTCTTATGAGTTGGGGTCAAACAGCCAGGCCTGTTAGGATGCATCCAAGGGTATCAGGGGAGTATCAGAAAAGAAAAAAGAAAAAAAAAAAATGAAGCCAAAGACCCACCTTTTCTTTGTTTGCTCATACAGTTAGTAATTCATCTGTTGAAATCTTTTTCATTTAATCCTCAGGATGCCCCAGTTTGGAAGAGTATCTCTTTTAACTGAGTTTCCCTGTTGATTTAAATTGATTTGCCATTGTGTTATAATTTTGATGTAGATTATTTCTTCAAAAAGATGTGTCAAGGAAAAATGCATTGACATAAGACCAAATCAAGTTTTATCCCAATATATGATTCACTTTTTTCTTGTACACATCATCGCTGAGTCTTTAAAACTAGTTCAGTTCTTGCACAGCCAGCAGAAGGCCTGCCCAGAGACCGACAGCAGGCTGGGTCCTTGTAGCTTCCCACTCTCTGGCTTTTGGTTTTCTCTTTTCTTGCAGCCATCTCACTCCTAAAATACCCAGGAGCGTATAGTGGTAAACCAGTAGCTAGACTACGGTGTTCTTCAGATGGCCATCCCAGAACCGTGCTCAGCCCAGCGTCCCTGACTATGCCTTGCACACCCGCCCCCAACTGCAGAGTCAGGGACTGCTGCTCTCTCTGTCCTGGTGTCTCCTGGGCTGAGCACAGGATTCAACACTTTGTATCCACTCAGTAAATCTTTTTTTGACCAACTAGCACAGTAGGATGCATTAGTGCATAATTCTGTAGTTACCTTATTGTATTTTATGAAACCTGTTTAACATTGCAGTTAGCAGTGGGCAGAATTAGTATTGTGTTATCCTAATCCTTGACATAGGGGGATAAATCTAACTAATGAATTGGTCTATATTATCTCCAGGCAAAAACAACTTTGAAAAATCCATCAATAAAAAGAAAAGTGGATGAAGCATATTCCTTAGCAAAGAAAAGTAAGTTTTATTATTAAAGAGATTACAGTTAAACTTGGAAACTATTGAGTTAATTCTCTGGATATTGAAATATTTGGACAGGCCATAGCAAAACAACAGTTTTCTTTACCATTTTACTAAATGTTGAAGAACCTTTTTTGTCAAAACATTATAAAATGTGCTAATATTTGATTTATACCTTTCACTGTAACTTTTTTTGAATAATAAAACATCTTAATAGATAAAGGTTTGAGATATAATAGTTTCTTAAAATGTGTCTGTGATTTTTCTCCAAGTCACTTTTTTTCTTGTACTAAATTTTCTTTGCCAGTGGCTGCCGCTGTACTAAAGTGTGCTCTTAGGTGATAAGAACTGTGCCTAATTAGTACTGACCTTGAACAAGAAGCTTTGATTTAACATCACAGAGTTGAATTGCAGTTTTCTGAGAATAGATGCCATGCCCCTGTGTCCATGTTCCCCTGTGATCTGCATGATAGGAGAGTTTTCTTTCCTAAGCACGTTAGTCATTTTAAGTGACACCAGTTTTCAGTTAGCATTATCCTCTGAATACTTTATTTCAAAACAACTGAGCTGTGTCTTTCCTGTAACGTAATAGTCTGTGGGTTATTAATCTGTGTTTTATAGTCTGATTCTTTTTAAAAGAAGGGGAGTGGTTTTGTTTCCTTTCTAGCTATGACCATGAACTTCTGGAGGAAATGGAGGAATTGGGTTACATTAAAGATTGTGCTTAGGAGGGACAGTATTTAAAAAAAAGGAATGGCATCCATCTGGGATTATAGTTAATGATATCCACTGTGGAATTGTATTTTTCATACTCTTTGGATTAAACCATTAATAAAACAATATAAATTATGTAACTTCATAATTTTCGAATGTAAAATATTCTTTTAATTCTAGCACATACATCAAGAACTTACCTTATTCATATGTAAATCTGATTCATGTGTCTGGAAGAGTGTTTGCTCCTTGAGTATAGACCTAAGTTTAATAAACTAGCATTTCTAGACTCTTAATTTTTCTCTCCTAGCTTTCTCAAACCCAGAAGAAAACCCTCTAAATGCCTACCATTTGAAATGTCTTGAAAACCTCGTGCAGCTGCTCAGCTCTTCCTGAGTGCCAGGAGTCACTGCACCCCGAAGCTGACAACCACCCCCCAGAGAGCTGAGCCTGAGGCCGGCTCAGTGTGGCAGCTGCCACTGAAGCTGCACTGACTGCAGAGAGCCGGCGCCTCCTTGCCCCGGAGAAACAGGACTGGCGACACTGGAAGCGGGAGAATCGGTGACCTCCTGATTCTAGGCGTTGGTGACAGTGTTCTGGAAGCGATAATAGTGGACAAGAGGTGATGGGAACAATGTTCTGGCAACATGAACATTTTTATTCTTTTCTATGCAAATTGCTTTGTAAAAATCCTATTTAACAGTTATTTAATGAAACAAAATATTTTTAGAAATTGAAAATGTTATCAGTCCCATGAATATTAATTTTAACAATTAAAAGGAGGCATTATGTTCTGGTTCGTTTGTTCGTTTGTTCTTTCCTTCCTTCCTTCCTTCCTTCCTCCCTCCCTCCCTTCCTTCCTTCCTTCCTTCCTTCCTTCCTTCTTCTGAAATTTGATTCTTGTCAACACAAAGTCTCATTTTTCAAATTTTTATATTGTCCAAAGCAAACATACTAGTGAATCTTGTGTATATGTAAATGTGTATAATTTTGTAGCTTCCTTATGCAATTTTTAGTAATATTAATTTCATTCTAAGTGATATGCAAATCAATTATAATTTTTACTTTTTGAATTTGGAAAGACTGTGATAAAAAGGGGAGAAATATAGTTGGGGTCCTATGGGTGGGTTCAAATTCTACCTCAACCCCAAATATCTGGAAGAACAATTCAGAGTGTGGGAAGAGCAAGGTCTGTTCTTTAACTGATTTACTCACACACCAGAGTATGCCGTGCCTTATCGTCTCTTTGAAAGCAGAAAAGTTTCAGTTGTTTCCCTGAAAGTTCCTGATAGTGCCATAGGGGTTTGTGACCCATTAGAACCCCTTAGAGACATTGCCTGCTGGAGCCCAGGGGGACTGCAGACATGGGAGAGGGGAGGGTGATCAGGAACCTGCACGTGGTCTGAGGTACTCAGGATCGCTAACCCCAGGCGTGCAGAGGGCTAGATTCAGGACAGCCGTCCCGCCATCTGTCCAGCCAAGAGGGCAGTGGTCTCACTGCTGCCAGGCTTCCACACTGGGATACCATCAGCAGAACCCTTGGGATGGCAGGTGGAATGGGGGTTCCTGTGCTCATTGAGACAGTTCACTCCTGTGTCCAGGAATGTATAGTGAACTTCTCAGGTTATGCCCACTGCAATTTGAGAACCACTAGCTAATCCCCCTGATTTTACAGAAAACTGACTGGAACATGAAAATGACTTGTTATCCTCAACTGCTTAGTGATAACATTGGGACTTGCATGACTATCAAGTATTCCTTCACACACACCCTTTTATGCTAGGATCCAGAAAATGGGCAGGGCCTACTTCATACCTCATGGTCTCCAGTTTTACCATGTCCTAACTCTTTTGTTAGGTGGGCTAGTGTGCACATAGGTGCCTTGTAAGCACAGCCTGTGCCTTGTTCAACTGCAACATTGATGCTGTGGCTTCTGGATTTTAAGACTTTCAGTAGGTTGGGGAGAAAGCAGCCATTGGTTGGAAAATAGCAAATGAGAGTAAAGTAAAGAGTAGAAGTTTGCCTATTTAACTCCAGATTACCAATTTCTCTTTATATTATTGAATAAACACATCTATAGTAATTTCCCTTCATTAGTCTTTGTGTCTATACCTTATACCCAATACCTGAAGTTGCCCAAGTCCTAAATCTGCTTCTTTATCATTTCTTTATTTTTTAATTTTTATTATAATTGCATTATAATTATACATAATTATGGGATTCTTTATTACATATATGCACATGCCTACAAAAGAACTATATAATTTGGTCAGTCTCATTCCCCAGTATCACCCCTTTCTTTCCCCTTCTCCCTGTCCCTAGTCTTCTTCCTCTAATCTACTGGTCTCCCTTCTCTTTTCAGTAATCTGCCCCTGTTTTTTACTTTTTTCTCTCTAGCTTTCACATATGAGAGAAAACATACGACCCTTGACTTTTTAAGTCTGGCTTATTTAACTTAACATAGTGCTCTCAAGTTCCATCCATTTCCCGCAAATTTCATTCTTTATGTCTGAGTAAAACTCTGTCGTGTGTATATGCCTCATTTTATTTATCCTTCCATCAGTGAGTGAATACCTCTACTGGTTCCATAGTTTGGCTATTGTGAATCAAGCTGCTCTAAAATGGGGTATGGATGTATTAACTGTCATAGACTGGTTTTGATTCTTCAGGATAAATACTGAGGAGTGGTATAGCTGTGTCATATAGTGGTTCCATTCCTAGTCTTTTGAGGAACCTTCATATTGTTTTCTACAGTGTTGGTTCTGATTTACAGTCCTACCAACGGTATAAAAGTGTTCCTTTTTTCCTACATCCTCTCTAGCACTTAACTATTATTTGTATTTTTGATGACTGCCATTCTAACTGGAGATGAAATCTCAGAGTAGTTTTGATTTGCATAGTTTCAGTCTTCTACGTAGATATGCAGTTTTCCCAGTACCATCTGTTAAAATGGCTATCTTTTCTCCAACATCTTTTTGGCACCATTGTCAAAAATCACCTGGCTGTATCTACATAGGTTTGTCTGTATCTTCTTTTATGTCCCATTGGTCAGTGTGTCTGTTTTTATGCCAATACTATGCAGTTTTTGTTAATGTAGCTCTATAGTATAATTTTTTTTAATTTATTTTTATTGTAAACAAATGGGATGCATGTTGATTCTCTGTACATTGAGTAAAGGCATATCATTTGTGTGATCATACATTGACATAGGGTAATGTTTTTTGATTCATTCTGTTATTTTAGCCCTATCCTCCCACCCCTCACACCCCTCTTTTCCCTCTATACAGTCCCTTGTTCCTCCATTCTTGTCTCCCTCCCACCTCCCATTATGTGTCATCATCCGCTTACCAGCGAGATCATTCTTCCTTTGCTTTTTTGAGATTGGCTTATCTCACTTAGCATGATATTCTCCAGTTTCATCCATTTGCTTGCAAATGCCATAATTTTATTATTCTTTATGGCTGAGTAATACTCCATTGTATAAATATAACACAGTTTCTTTATCCATTCATCAACTGAAGGGCATCTAGGTTGGTTCCACAATCTGGCTATGGTGAATTGAGCAGCTATGAACATTGAGGTGGCTGCATCTTTGTAGTATTCTGCTTTTAAGTCCTTTGGGTATAGGCAAACGAGTGGGATAGCTGGAACAAATGGTGGTTCCATTCCAAGCTTTCTGAGGAATCTCCATACTGCTTTCCAGAGTGGCTGCACTAATTTGCAACCCCACCAGCAATGTATGAGAGTGTTCCTTTTTCACCACATCCTTGCCAACACCTATTGTTGCTTGTACTCTTGATAATCGCCATTCTAATTGGGGTGAGATGGAATCTTAGGGTAGTTTTGATTTGCATTTCTCTTATTACTAGAGATGTTGAACATTTTTCCATATGTTTGTTGATTGCTTGTAGATCTTCTTCTGTGAAGTATCTGTTCATTTCCTTAGCCCATTTGTCGATTGGATTATTTGTATTCTTGGTGTAGAGTTTTTTGAGTTCTTTATAGATTCTGGAGATTAGTGCTCTATCTGAAGTATGGGTGGCAAAGATTTTCTCCCACTCTGTAGGCTCTCTCTTCACATTGCTGATAGTTTCCTTTGCTTAGAGAAAGCTTTTTAGTTTGAATCTATCCCAGTTATTGATTCTTGCTTTTATTTCTTGTGCTATGGGAGTCCTGTTAAGAAAGTCTGATCCTAAGCCGACATGTTGAAGGTTTGGACCTACTTTTTCTTCTATAAGATGCAGGGTCTCCGGTCTGATTCCGAGGTCCTTGATCCATTTTGAGTTGAGTTTTGTGTAGGGTGAGAGATAGGGGTTTAGTTTCATTCTATTGCATATCGATTTCCAGTTTTCCCAGCACCATTTGTTGAAGAGGCTATCTTTTCTCCATTGCATATTTTGGGCCCTTTGTCTAGTATGAGAAAATTGTATTTATTTGGGTTTGTGTCCATGTCCTCTATTCTGTACCATTAATCTACCTGTCTATTTTGGTACCAATACCATGCCGTTTTTGTTACTATGGCTTTGTAGTAGAGTTGAAGATCTGGTATTGCGATACCCGCTGCTTCGCTCTTGCTACTGAGGATTGCTTTAGCTATTCTAGGTTTTTTATTCTTCCAGATGAATTTCATAATTGCTTGCTCTATTTCTGTAAGGTACATCATTGGGATTTTAATTGGAATTGCATTGAATCTGTATAGCACTTTAGGTAGTATGGCCATTTTGACAATATTGATTCAGCCTATCCAGGAACATGGGAGATCTTTCCATCTTCTAAGGTTTTCTTTAATTTCTTTCTTTAGTGTTCTGTAGTTCTCATTGTAGAGGTCTTTCACCTCTTTTGTGAGATTGATTCCCAAATATTTTATTTTTTTCGATGCTATTGTGAATGGGGTAGTTTTCCTAATTTCTCTTTCTGAAGATTCATCACTTATGTATAAAAATGCATTGGATTTATGAGCATTGATCTTGTAACCTGCTACTTTACTGAATTCACTTATGAGTTCTATAAGTTTTCTGGTGGAATTTCCCATTTCCTCTAAATATATAATCATGTCATCAGCGAACAGGGATAGTTTGAGTTCTTTTCCAATTCGTATCCCTTTAATTTCTTTGGTTTGTCTAATTGCTCTGGCTAGAGTCTCAAGGATGATGTTGAATAGAAGTAGTGAAAGAAGGCATCCCTGCCTTGTTCCAGTTTTTAGGGGGAATGCTTTCAGTTTTTCACCATTTAGAATGATATTGGCCGTGGGCTTAGCGTAGCTTACCTTTATAATGTTAAGGAATGTTCCCACTACCCCAATTTTTTCTAGTGTTTTGAGCATGAAGGGATGCTGTATTTTATCAAATGCTTTTTCTGCATCTATTGAAATAATCATGTGATTCTTAACTTTAAGTCTGTTGATATGGTGAATGACATTTATTGATTTCCGAATGTTGAACCAACCTTGCATCCCTGGGATAAAACCCACTTGATCGTGGTGCACTATCTTTTTAATATATATTTGTATGCGATTTGCTAAAATTTTGTTGAGAATTTTTGCGTCGATGTTCATTAAGGATATTGGTCTGCAATTTTCTTTCCTCAATGTGTCTCTGTCTGGTTTAGGTATCAGGGTGATATTGGCTTCATAGAACGAGTTTGGGAGGGTTCTCTCCTCTTCTATTTCATGGAATACTTTGAGGAGTATTGGAATGAGCTCTTCTTTAAAGGTTTTGTAGAACTCGGCTGAGAACCCATCTGGTCCCGGATTTTTCTTTGTTGGTAGGCTTTTGATGACCTCTTCTATTTCATTGCTTGAAATTGATTTATTTAAGTTGTGTATGTCCTCCTCATTCAGTTTAGGTAATTCATATGTCTCTAGAAATTTGTTGATGTCTTCGAGGTTTTCTGTTTTGTTGGAGTATAGATTTTCAAAATAGCTTCTAATTATGTTTTGTATTTCACTCGTGTCTGTTGTGATGTTTCCTTGTTTATTCCAAATTTTAGTAATTTGAGTTTTCGTTTAGGTATCAGGTTGATATTGGCTTCATAGAATGAGTTTGGGAGGGTTCCCTCCTCTTCTATTTCATGGAATACTTTGAGGAGTATTGTAATGAGCTCTTCTTTAAAGGTTTTGTAGAACTCGGCTGACATCCCATCTGGTCCTGGACTTTTCTTTGTTGGTAGGTTTTGATGACTACTTCTATTTCATTACTTGAAATTGATCTATTTAAGTTGTGTATGTCCTCCTGGTTCAGTTTAGGTAATTCATATGTCTCTAGAAACCTGTTGATGTCTTTGAGATTTTCTGATTTGTTGGAGTATAGATTTTCAAAATAGCTTCTAATTATGGTTTGTATTTCAGTCATGTCTGTCGTGATATTTCCTTGTTCATTCCGAATTTTAGTAATTTGAGTTTTCTCCCTCTTTCTCTTTGTTAGTGTGGCTAAGGGTTTATCAATTTTGTTTATTTTTTCAAAGAACCAACTATTTATTTTGTCAATTTTTTCTGTTGTTTCTTTTGTTTCAATTTCATTGATTTCAACTCTGATTTTAACCTGTCTTCTACTACTTTTGGTGTTGATCTGTTCTTCTTTTTCTAGGACTTTAAGCTGTAGTGTTAAGTCGTTTATTTGTTGATTTTTATGTCTTTTATTGAATACGCTCCATAAAATAAATCTTCCTCTAAGTACTGCTTTCAGAGTGTCCCAGAGATTTTGATATGATGTGTCTTTGTTCTCGTTTACTTCTAAGAATTTTTTTATTTCCCTCCTGATGTCTTCTGTTATCCATTTATCATATAATAGCGTATTATTTAATCTCCAGGTGTTAGAGTAGTTTCTGTTTTTTATTCTGTCATTTATTTCTAATTTCAATCCATTATGATCTGATAGAATACAAGGTAGTATCTCTGTCTTCTTGTATTTGCTAACAGTAGCTTTGTGGCATAAAATATGGTCTATTTTAGAGAAGGATCCATGTGCTGCTGAGAAGAAAGTATATTCGTTCTTTGTTGGATGGTATATTCTATAAATGTCTGTTAAGTCTAAATTATTGATTTTGTTATTGAGATCTATGGTTTCTTTATTCAGTTTTTGTTTGGAAGATTTGTCCAGTGGTGAGAGAGGTGTGTTAAAATCGCCTAGTATTATTGTGTTGTGTTCTATTTGATTTCTGGAATTGAGAAGGATTTGTTTGACGTACATGGATGAGCCAATGTTCGGACATAGATATTTATGATTGTTATGTCTTACTGATTTATGCTTCCCTTAAGCAGTATGAAATGTCCTTCTTTATCCCTTCTGACTAGTTTTGGCTTGAAGTCCACATTATCTGAAATGAGAATGGATACTCCAGCTTTTTTGCTGTGTCTGTGTGCATGGTGTTTTTTCCCATCCTTTCACCTTTAGTCTATGGGTATCTCTTTCTATGAAGTGAGTCTCTTGCAGGCAGCATATTGTTGGAATTTTTTCTTTTTAGTCCAATCTGCCAGTCTATGTCTTTTGATTGATGAATTCAGGCCATTAACATTCATGGTTATTATTGAGATATGATTTGTATTTCCAGTCATTTGGCTCATTTTTTTTTTTTTTTTTACATGAGTTGCTTTCTCCCTCATTTGGCTATTCCTTTAGGCTAGTTCCTCCCTTTGCTGATTTGCATCATTGTTTTTCATCTCTTCCTCATGGAATATTTTGCTGGGAATGTTCTGTAATGCTGGCTTCCTTTTTGTAAATTCTTTTAGTTTTTGTTTATCATGGAAGGATTTTATTTCATCATCAAATCCGAAGGTAAGTTTTGCTGGGTATAAGATTCTTGGTTGGCATCCATTTTCTTTCAGGGCTTGGTAAATGTTGTTCCAGGCCCTTCTAGCTTTTAGGGTCTGGATTAAAAAATATGCTGATATCCTTATTGGTTCCCCCTTGAATATAATTTGATTCTTTTCTCTCACAGCTTTTAAAATACTGTCTTTATTTTGTATGTTAGGTATTTTCATAATAATGTGCCTTGGTGTGGGTCTGTTGTGATTTTGTGTATTTGGTGTCTATAAGCCTCTTGTACTTGATTTTCCATTTCATTCTTCAGATTTGGGAAATCTTCTGATGTTATTTATTGAATAGATTGTTCATTTCTTTGGTTTCTCTGTGCCTTCCTCTATCCCAATAATTCTCAATTTTGGCCTTTTCATGATATTCCATAATTTTTGTAGATTTTGTTCATGATTTCTTACCATCTTCTCTGTTTGGTCAACTTTGTTTTCAAGATTAAACATTTTGTCTTCAATATCTGAGGTTCTGTCTTCCAGGTGTTCTATCCTATTGGTTATGCTTTCTATGGAGTTTTTAATTTGGTTTATTGTTTCTTTCATTTCACGGATTTCTGTTTGTTTGTTTCTTTGTTTTTTTCAGTATCTCTAATTCATTATTGAAATGATCTTTTGCTTCCCGTATTTGCTCTTTTAACTGTTGATTGGTGCAATCATTTAATGCCTGCATTTGCTCTTTCATCTCATCCTTCAATGCCTGCATTTGCTCTTTCATCTCCTCGTTTGCTTCTCTGATTGTTTTATTTATGGACATTCTGACCTCTCTTTCTGACATTTATTCTGCTATATTGATATACCATCTAGGTTTGTTTGGGACATTTTCTTCCCTTGTTTTCTCATATTGGTCAGATGTCAGTGGGACTCTAAGATATTACAGATTTCCTCTTTGGCTTATAGTGTCCCTGTAGATTTCCAGCATATCACCTCCCAGGCTTCAGTAGCCTGAAGTCTTGGAGGAACTTGATAATGCAGTGCTTCCGAAGAGAGCTACCCCTGACCCGCTGTTGGGTGCAGGATTTGGGGATGGGTATCCTCGGAGAGCCTCTCACTAGGCGGGCCTACTCCGAGAAGCATGCTGTGGACCGGGCCTGCCTCTGAATGGAACTGGGCTGCCCTGGAAAGCCTCAGGCCCCCTGTCCTGGTTTGAGTAGCTGCCTGTGGACCCGATGGGGCCACCACTGGGGACTGGTTGTGCGTGGAAAGCCTCTCACTGGGCGGGTCTACTCCAAGAAGCTGGCTGTGGACCGTGCCTGCCGCCAGATGGAGCTGGGCTGCTGGGGAACGCCTCTCACCGCCCTGCCCTGCTCCGAGAAGCTGCCCACTGTCCCGGCCTGCTGCCCGGGCCGAGTTTCACCCAGTGGGAGCGACTCACCCAGCGTCTGTGAGTTCATCCGAGTCTCTCAATACCTCCCCTTCTTGAATCTTGAGTTCTGGAGCACCAGGAGATGCTGTCACCCTCTACTCCGCCATCTTGAAGCTCTGTAGTATAATTTGAAGTCAGGTAATGTGATGCCTCCAGCATTGGTTTTGTTTTTTCTTAGAATTTTTTTGGCTATTTGACTCTTATTTTTCTATATGAATTTTAGGACTGCTTTTTCTGGTTCTGCAAAGAATGCCATTGGTAATTTGATGGGGTATTTAGTAATATGATAGCCATACTATTAATTCTACCTATCCATGAACATAGTAATCTCTCCATCTTCGGTCATTTTTCAATTTCTTTCTTCAAGTGTTCTATAATTTTTATCATAGAGGTCTTTTACCTTCTTGGTTAGATTTATTCCCTGGTATTTGATTTTTCCAAATCTGCTTCTTGGCTCATGATAATATTCTTAAGATTTGGCAGAATGATAGTTAAAGTAATGATTAGCATCCCTGCTTTGGCCATAACCAGCTTTTCCTATACTTTTCTCAAAAATGCGACAGCATGAGAAGGTGGTTAAGACAGAGGACTCTGGGGTTTTGTGGAGCTGTGATCATCCCTGGCCCCCCCACTGCAAACTCTGGGTTGTGTATGTTTGAGTATTTTTTTAGATTAGGGTAGCTACCTTGTAAAGTTGGTGAAGATGGAATGCTTAACACAGTACCTAGAATGTGGTTGATTATCCATTAGATGTTATCAGTGATTAATTATCATAAAATTTTCAAAAAATCAGGTCTGTTTAATTAAAGCATTTAATCTTCGTGTCCTTGCAAACATTCTCTCCTTTTGGGGAGAGGAATGTGCTGGGAAGTGAGTCATACTGCAAAACTAGTTTACAACCTTCCAGAAGGGTGATAGTTTCTATTGGAAGTGCATGTCCACAGCCCTCAGTGCACAGTCCTACAGCTACACAGCAAGTCATTGAAAACCTGCGTCTTACAAGGCTTTGCTTCCATGCAGTAAATATGCCTGGGTGAATTGATGTATTTTGTTCTGCTTATCAGGTTGTTTTGATTCTATGTCAGTTGATAAAATATTACTTTCTCTGTTTGATTTATGAAAATGGAACATTCCAGAGAAGATCTTAAAGAGTGCCTCAGTCTGGGAGGATTTTCTTCTTTCCACCTGTTGTACTGTGATCCAAAGAGTATGGGGATCAGTCATAAAATACTATTGTTTCTGTGAATTAGGGAAATTTAGTCTAGAGGATCTCAGTTTGTTCTTCCTAAAAGTTATTCCTCATAGGAAATTTCTTCCACAATTCAAATAATAAATCATGTGGGTCTGAGTGAGAGGATGCTGAGCCTTGAGGCTCAGGATGTACAGAAGACTCTGCCAACACCCCAGGAATTCTGAGGTTTGGCAGCCCACATATACAAGCAGCTCAGTGTGATCCTGTTTTAAATGTTCCCAACAACATTTATCTTTGCGTTTCATTTGTTCCTTCTGCATCTGAAAAATCTGTTTCAGAAAAAAAGAAAATCTGCTGTTTTAGAACAGTGTTTCACAAAACATCCTTATGGTAACATTCAGTAAATTTCTCTTTAATTTTGCTTGAAACCCAAGAGAAAAAACAGTTTTTTGGGGGATGTGTATTTCAATAAAGACTCCAAGGTTAAGAGTGTTCATGCAGTCCTTCCTTTCCAGTGACGCCCTTTTCCACTTTCCCTCTGCCAGTGCGCCTGCCTTTAGACTTCACCTGCTTTCCCTCTGCCAGGGGTTTAGATCCACCTGGGCAGTGAGCCCCAGTCTCTGGCAGCAGGTTGCTTGCAATTCGGTTGTTTCAATTTTTTAATTTTGAAAACATTATTTATTTAGATTCTTAGTTAGAACATTCTTCCTTTGGCTTAGCACAGAAAGATTGTAAAATGGAGACGTACTATTTTCAGATCATAATCTTAAAGACTGGTTTGGGAAGAACTGATTGACGGTATGATACCTGGTTTAAAGTTACCTTCTGTGTCTGTTAGGAAAAGTCGTGGTTTCATGGAGTCGAGAGTCCAAAATAATAATGCTTTCAGTGGGAGAGGAGTTCCTTTTTTGTTTTTGTTTTGCTTTGCTTTTTGGGTGGTGGTGGTGATGGTGATGGTTTTCCACATCTTGGAAATTCACAGGTGGTTTGTCCATAGCTAAGTGTCCTCAGGGACCCCAGTGACTATCTTTCTACTTTCCTTTCTTTGAACACCGCCTTTACTAATTACCCCATGAGAATTAGGAAGCAGAAAGGGTAGGAGAGGGTTTCCAACTGTGTTTTCTTTTTAAGGATTCTTCCCAAAAGACCATCCCAACAACTGGCACGCACATTTTCTTGGACAGAACATAGCATATGGTCACTCACAGCTGCAAGGGAGGCCAAGAATTGTAGTCACTTACGTGGGCACACTGTCACATCCAGTAACAGGTCTCTGCTAGTAGAGAAGGGGAGGTGGGGTGCGGTTAGGCACCCAACAGACTCAGCCATGCAGGTCAGCGCTCTAACTTCATTTAAGAGGAAAACATGATGTTATGAGGGGCAAAGATGTCATCCTTCCAAAGAAAAAATAAGGTTAGAAACTTATTCATCTATCCAACCTGCATTTAGACTTTATGATTAGTTCTAGTTCCAGAGCAACAAATATTAGTATCAGAGAGCAAGGCAAGGTGACTTTCCAATGTGCAAATGACTTGTCCACTGCCCTATGTGAGGTTTATCCCTTGAAATCAAGCACCAGCTATCGGGCCCACTTGCATCATAAAGAACTGAGCCTGAGAAGACACAGTAGTCAGTCTGAAAATATTCCAAGCATTCTCAAAGATAGTAATTTTAAATTGATTGATTAAAAACTTCTTGAAATTTGTAGAAATATCTAGCATTTTCTTTCAAATATGTAAGTGTGTATTTATTCTCTGAACTGTTGATTAAGGGCTGGACCTTTTTGAATAAAGTTTGTTTTTTGGTGTTAATACTGTTTTTTTTTTTTGTCATGAATCACACTTAATGCATTTGGATAATTTCCAGTTTCAGTTTCTGGAAGTAGAGCAAAAACTAATGCACTTATTAAGCAATCCGAAGGGAATTCTCCCAGATTTTATTTATTTATTTATTTATTTATTTTTTACTGTTCTCTCTAGGAATTCTTCCAGATCTCTGTCATTTTTTTATCCTTTTTTTGTGGTTAACTCCCCACACCAGATCCTAGTTATTTGTGACACCTTACCCATTCTTTGCCAAGCATTCAACTTTATTCACAGAAACCATTACTTCTCACTCTGTCATTAATATTTAACACAGTTCTGTCAGTGCAGTAACAAGTCCAAATAGTAGAAATGATGTAGGAATACGTTCAGCCAAGATCCGGGAGGCATGAGGCTCAGCTAGAAGAAGCCAGAGCAAGGCCTGTGTGGGCCTGGTGGCCACAAACCCAGCGCTGCTCATCCTCACGGCCTCACACTTTGGCATTGGCCATTACGCTTTAGTGGAGAAGGCAGAGAATTGTTTAGTCCTAGCAAATCCATCCTCTGACAGTCCTCAGTCAGGAGAGGCTGCACTGCTGTGTGAGCTTTCGAGATTTCTTCATTTTTTTCCTTTGTTTCTGTGGTTTTCTTTGCCTGCCTCCTTATCATCAGAAGGAAGATTGGAGAATGTGTGTGCCTGCCAGAGGCTGTTATGTATTCACCTTTCACACTCTGCCCTCGGGTTCCTTAGCCCCCTTCTAGACCTCTTGGTCTAACTCACCTCTCCTCTGCTGTCTCCACCCACCTCCACCGTTCTGCCTATTGTAGAAGGCCAGTGAAAGGTAACCTCATCCAGGGATTTCCCAGCCAGGAGGCCCTTCTTTGCTCTCCTGTTTGGGTGGTTGGCTGCTTTAAGTCTCATGTCACTTAGCCTTTTACTTCTGTGTCATGCTGATTTGCATACAGTCACTCTTCCCACATCTCCATAAATATGTGACGTTGGATGGAGTTTGGAGCTTCCTGCTTCTCATGATGCCCTGCACAGAGCAGGTGCTCTTATATTGATTTGAATGAATGAATGTGAAAAATACTTTATTAGTAAAAACCATACAATTTTATAATGTAAGTTAGTTTCAAAATTCTATTGACTTTGTCAAAATATACAGAACCATAATTGTTTCTTTTGTAGTAGAATAGTTTTTTTAACCTTCTAAAAAGGAGATTCCTGCTTAATAAAAGCACTTAAATTAAAAAAAAAAAAATTTGTTCTGCAGAGAAAGAGAAAAATAAAGCTCAATATTTTAGTTATGATTTGAAAATATAATTAGCATCGACAAGAAGCTGATATGCTAATCTAAGCTCTCAGGATCTGTTGCAAACTAGGAATCTTGTTGGGATACTTTTTTTTTGAAGTAAGCTGTTGGTATGTGCTTTTTAAGCTTGAACGGTGAATTCTGAAAATTGTGTTAGTTACTACTCCAGCAGTGTGAAAAGGCATAGGCCCGGTTGCACGACCCAGTTACTTGGAAAGCAAAAGTGAACAGCTTCTCTGAGTCTTAGTGTTCACACTTGGCAGCGAGACTCCCAAAGAGCATGTGTTTGAATAAGTAAATGTGGCTGTTTTCTTTATGCAGAGAAGGAAGCAGTGGTGAAGCCTGAAAGAAAATTTAATACCTCAACTTAATGAAAACGAGTGAGATTCTGTTGGTACCTGTGTGGTGGCGAATGACATCTATAATTGTATAACTTCAAATTTTTCATTTTTCTTTCTTAGCCACAGCTGATAACATACAGCTCTGCCTGGAAGAGTGAGGATACTCTCTCTCTTGTATGGCAAGTTTTGACCCAAATGGGGAAGCTCTAAAAGTATACAGTCTAATTCACAAGTGGTATATCTAATCTGTACCCCATTCGCTGTGTATGATTTAAATTTAAACAAATTTAAAGATTTGAAGTGCCTAAGGGTCTGAGGCTGTGTTACAGTTTGAATCTGAAATGCTTCCCACCTGGTAGTGCTATTGGGAGGCCATGGAAACGTTAGGAGGACGGGGCCTGATTGGAGGAAGTGGGTCACTGGGGGTGTGCCCTTGAAGGGTATATCTTGTCCCTGGCCCCTTCTTTCTTTGCTCTTCCTCTCCCACCCCCTGCTTCCTGTCTGCCATGAGGTAAGCATCTCTGCTCCACTTTACCCTCTTTGCCATGATGTTCTGCCTTGCTTGAGGCACACAGCAATAGAGCCAAATGGCCATAGACTGAAACCTCTGAAACTGGACTAAAATGAGTCTTTCCTTCTTTAGTCGATTTTCTCAGGTATTTTGTCACAGTGATGGAATGCTGACTTAACAGGCTAGTACTGACCAAGACACTGAACTAAGAGGGTCTGCTGATCCCTCTCCTAAAATTCACTTCTAGAATGTGTCAGTCCTTAAGAGAAACTGAGGTAGAAATTGATTAGCAAGCAAAGAGAGCCTGATCTGGTTGATCAGAGTTGCAACTAGGGAGACACAAGACAGATTTCAAAGGAGTTTAAATGCAAAAACCCTCAAGTGGGGAGGGGGAGTCAACAGCAGTCATAGTAAGAATTTAGATTGGTGCAGGCAGAACAGCAAGCTGTTTTATAAGAAAAGCATTGGGTAACTTAGGGAGTATACATAAAGCAGTTCTCAGAAAGGGAGGGAGAAAAGACAAAAACAAATTCTTGGGAAAGGAAGAGAGCTGAGGGGGTGGGGGTTATCCTGGTGGCTCTCTATAGGATTCCAAGGTTCCATCGTAATGAAAACTAGGTCTCGGCATGTAAACTACAGCATGTAGCAAGTTTCAGCCTGGAGGGGCTTCAGTGTGTGGTAGAAACACCACAAACACCTGCATAGATCAGGAGCTTATTTGCGGACCCTTGTAACTAAAGCCTGGTCTCCCCTGTCTTCTCCTCCTGGCTCCCTCAATCCATCTTTATCTGTTTGAGTTTAATCTTTCCACAGATGGAAGGAGAATGGTGGCATGTGTTGGGGGCAGGGTATACCTCTGTGCAGGAGCCGGAGACAGCCAGCCAAGGCCAGGCGAGGGAGGACAGGGAGGGGACTGCTCTCGCTTCTCAGCCATTGCCCCCAGAAAACAGTGCCTTCCCCCAGCAGTTGTGGTCTCTTCGAGGGATGCTTATGAGCAGACCTTGGGCAGCGGCCCCGAGCCCTGTGCTTGTGAGGACCTGAGAACATAGACTGTAGTGCTGCAGACCCCAGGTTCCAGGCCCAGCCTCTGCAGTTCCCAAGTGTCTCTTCAAGTGCTGCCCACCGAGGAGGCCAAGACCGGGCCTGGCAGGCGGAAGGCAGTGCTTGTGAAAGGGGAGGGACTGGCTGATCCATTGGTACCTGAAACTGCCACTGCCGGCCATTCTCCACCAGTGTCCCCTGCTTGGTCTGTCTGCAGCGCCTGCGAACGAGGCCAGGAGTAATTGCCTGATACTTCTGGATCAGGGAGCTCACTGGCCAAAATAAGACTTTTGAGGAATGCATCCCTTTCAAGAGGAAAGCAACTTGCTGGGGATGCATATTCCAAAGGAAATAGATATATCAAAACAGATGAACCAAGAACTAAAATCAGTCACTGAAAGAGACGAGGAAAGAAATTAGAAACATAAACCCCAAGCAAAAAAAAAAAGAAAAGAAAAAAAATACTATGTGCCACAATATAAAGTTTGAAAGACTGCCATGGGTGGAACAAACGCAGGATGGGTATAGCCCAGTTATGAGTTTGTGATTAGAAAACAAATGGAGGAAATTTCTGAGAATGAAGTGTGGACTCAATAAAAACTGCCTGTCAGTAGAGGAATTGATAGATTGTGGTATGTTTAAGCAATGAGATATTGCTCAATAATAAAAAACAGCAAAATATTGATAAGTGTATCATGGATAAATACCAAAAACATTAAGTTAGCAAAAAATGACTGGTCAAAAAGAGTTCATGCTAATGATTCCTCTTTTACAAGTTCAGTAAAGGGCAAAAGTAATCCCTGGTAAAAAGAGGTCATAATGATATACCATAGGTGGGTTGTTTGCAGGAAAGGACAAAGCGACGGGGCTCCTCATTTGACCTATAATGTTCTGTAATTTGTTCCAGGTTCTGGTAAGAGGTGTATACATATGTAAAAAGGCTTAAAACTGAACATGTACTTACATGTATATTCTAGTTTTAATAAGGCATCTAAAGAAAGTTAAGTCCAGTTAAGTCTGGATAACATCAAAATGATGTCCATGAATAAAGAACGTAAGATGCTACCTTGTTTTTAAGGTGGGGAATGTAGATAAAAGTTTTATAGTAAGAAAGTCTGAAAAATAAAAAAGGAATGAATTAAAAGATAAAGACAACAAAAATATCTCAAAATATTTAAAGTAAATGAACTGACCAGGTATGGTGGTGCACACCTGTGAGCCCAGCTATTCAGGAGGTTGAGGCAGGAGGATCACAAGTTCAGACCAGCCTGGGAACCTTAGTGAGGCCCTGTGTTAAAAAGAAGCAAATAACTAGCTAGCTAGCTAGCCAGCCTGGGATGTAGCTCAGTGGTAGGGCACTTGTAAAGCACTTGTGTGGCCCTGGATGCAATCCCCCCTCCCACTATCACAAACACACAAAAGTAAGTGGAACAAACTCATAAGTGAAAGATGTGCTTGAATGATTAAATTTAAAAATATGAATAAATACGAGAAAAATGGACCTGTACTTCCATTTTAGGTTACAGCTGAAGCCACAATGGAAATTTACTGAATAATAATGGAAATTGTATTCTTAAAAGACCTGTGGGATGCAACAGAAATGAAAGTTCTTCACTTCATCTTCCAGAGAAATTTTTAACCTTAAATAAGTATAAAAGAAAGCCAGAAAATCAGTGATGGAAATGTCTGTTTTAAGAAGTTTTAAAAATAATGACATCATAAACCCAAATTAAGTTGAAAAGCAATAATGACAAAAATAAGCAGAAGTCAGTAAAATAAAGGGAAAAGTAGCATATAGAAAATCAGCATAACCCAAAAAAAGAAAAAAGTAGCTCTGAGAATAAATAGCAGTGGATAAACTTGTGCTAAAAATAGATCAGCTTAGCTGATAAAGCAAAAGACACAAATGACATATGGAATGTAAAGGTGAATATAAACAGACGAAGTAGAAACAGCAAAGATACTACCAGAATATGATCAATACTTCTGTACTCGCAAATTTAAAAGTGTAAGTAAATTGGACAAATCCTTAGAAAAACGTAATTCACTAGGAATGTCCTCAAAAATAATAAACTTCAGTAGAATTGAAGCAGTGGTTATAATCTTCCCACAAAGGAAATACAAGACAGACAGTTTTATGGGCAAGTTCTGATAAGCATTCAAAGAACAGGTGGTCTCAGTTTTATTCAAACTCTTTGTAAGAAGAGGAAATAGTACCAGGCCCCTCTAGGAGAGCAGGGCAACAGTCACCCGAAAAGCAGACCAAGATGATATGGGGTGGAGAAGTACAGGTCTGTTTTTCTCATGAATGAAGAAGCAAAAAATCCTAAGGGAACAGTGCATTAGAAACAACAAAACACATGCTTATCTTCGTATGCTTGTCTTAGTAGATGTGGTAAAGTACTTGATGTAGTCTGTTATTGTTAATGATGAAATTAAGGCACCCTTGACTAACGAGGATGTGAGCTCGCAGCACCGTTCTCAGCTGGGAAGCTGCGGAAGTATCCACTTTAAGCTTCGCCACAAGGAGGCCCACTGTCACTATTTCTGTTCTGACGTTATTGGAAGTCCTAGGCAATGCTGTACGATAGGAAAACCAGAAGCCTAAAAGAAGAAATAAAAGTATTATTTGTAGATTACATAATCACTCTACAAAAAAGCCCAAATTTAATTAAATAAGTTATTTTAAAATTCCTGGTTTAGGTGGCTAAATTCAAAATCAGTTACATTTCTTTACACTATAAGCAATTTAAAAATACGTTTAAAGAGGAGATATCATTTAAAGAGAAGACATCCTTAACCAATGGTGAATATAATGCACTAAGTGATAAATCTAACTAAAACATGGATGATCTCTATCTAGGAAATTATTCGTGTTTATTAAGACATATTTCATTTATTTTTTCTGTGCTGGGGTCAAACCCAAGGCCTTGTGCATACTAGGCAAGCACTCAACCACTGAGTCCATGAACATACTTTAAAAAACACAGAAGTATAAAAAGATGCCTCATGAATATATAGGAAAATTCTGTAGAAATGGATGCTGTTGTTCTGAAGGAAAGAATAAATTCCCCAAAACAGGATGTTTTTTGAAGAAGAATTTTTAAAATGAATGGCATCAGAACTTATCATACATTATGGTGATCTATCTGAAGTCTGATATTGGTGCAGGGATACACAAAACTCGCTAGGAAAGTTTGATCTCTGACTAAAGCGACGTGACTGGTGCATAGAGAGAGACCACTTGACTGACAGGAAGAGAACGCGTAGGTGGGCGGAGCTGGCACGTACCCTGTTAAGCAAGGTGAACCAGACTCAGAAAGTCAAGGATCATGCTTTCCTGATATGTAGAAGTCAGGAAAAAAGGGGGGAAATAGAGGGAGTCTTATGAAAATAGAATCAAGACCTTTAGACTAGAGAAGGAGGAGCAGGGGGAGGCAGGAGGAGAGGGAAAGGGGAGGTACTGGGGAATGAAATCAGCCAGACTGTGTTGTGCACATACAGATTCGTCACCAACATAACTCCCACCCTGAGGTAAGATAATAAACCAATAAAAATTAAAGGCCCAAAAGAAAAGAAGATACATATGGGGAAAAATGAATTTGGATTTCTTCTCAACATAGGCAAAAATCAGTTCCAATTAATTAAGGGCTTTTTGTCAAAAGTAAAACATCTGGGCACTCTTGGTAGAAAATATTACTGTATTTTAAACCTTAAGCTAGGAAAAATTTCAAAGATTTCTTTTAAAAAGCATTGACTATAATAGAAAATATTGACACATTTCAATATGTGAAAATGAAATACATAAAGAAATTGAAAGGATAAGTTATAAACTGGGAAAAGATATAATATGTAACTGACAATGGATTAATATCAATAATATAATTCGTGTGAATCAATAAGTGGAACATAATGCACTGGAAAAAAAGGCCAGAATCATGAGCAGGCATTTCAAGGAAAGGAAATGGGCAATAAACATAAAAAAGATCTTCAATGCCATTTTTATAACATTGAGTTCAATACTACATTGAGTTACCTGTTATTCATTCGGTTGTCCAAAAGTAACAAGTTAACAGATGGAGAGGATGTTAATCTGCAGGAGTTTTTACACATTGCTGGTGGGAATGTAAGCAGTTGCAACCACTTTGTAAAAACAATTTGGTGTTTCTTCTCAGAGTTGCACATTAGCATGCACTATACTTAGTAGTTTTTAAACTTTTTATTTACTCTAATTATACATACATGACAGTAGAATGCACTTTGATATGTCATACATAAATGGAGTGTAATTTGTCCTTCTTCTGGTTGTACATGATGTAGAATCACATCAGTTGTATAGTTATATATGTATATAGAGTAATAATGTCTGATTCATTCTACTGTTCTTCCTACTCCTATACCCCCTCCCCTCCTTTCACTCCCCTCTACCTAATCTAAAGTAACTCTAGGGACTGGGGAGATAGCTCAGTCGGTAAAGTGCTTGCCTTGTAAGCACAAGGCCCTGGGTTCGATCCACAGCACCCAAAGAAATTTTTTAAAAATTAAAAAAAAAAACTCTATTCTTCCCTATTCTCTCCCCTCCTGCTTATTATGAATTAGTATCCAAATATCAGAGAAAACATTCGCCCTCTGGGTTTTGGGGACTGACTTATTTCACTTCGCATGATAGTCCCAACTCCATCCATTTACCAGCAAATGCCATAATTTCATTCTTCTTTATGACTGAGTAATATTCCATCGTGTGTGTGTATGTGTGTGTGTGTGTCACATTTTTTTATCCATTCACCTGTTGAAGGGCACCTCAGTTGGTTCCATAGTTTAGCTATTGTGATTTGACCTACTATAAACATTGATGTGGCTACATCACTTTAATATGCTGATTTTAAGTCCTTTGAGTATATAAACCAAGAAGTGGGATAGCTGGGTCAAATGGTGGTTCCATTCCAAGTTTGCTGAGGAATCTTCATACTGCTTTCCATTATGGCTGTACCAATTTGCATTCCCACCAGCAGTGTATGAGTGTGCCTTTTCCCCACATCCTCACAATCATCTGATCAGCTCAATAGATACAGAAAAAGCATTTGACAAAATACAACACCCCTTCATGTTCAAAACACTAGAAAAACTAGGGATAGTAAAAACATACCTCAACAGCTGTGTATGCAAGACCCAAGGCCAACATCATTCTAAATGAAGAAAAACTGAGAGCATCCCCTCTTTCACCTCTTCTATTCAACATTGTCCTTGAAACTCTAGCCAGAGAAATTAGGAGACAGAAATTGAAGGGGTAAGAATAGGAAATAAGAACTCCAACCATCACTATCCCTAGCAGTTTTGCCCCTGCACGTTTACCTGCTGGATACTCAAATGGGTGTCCAGAGACACGCAGAAAGGACTAACTGCAGTGCTCTCTACAATAGTGAAACCCTGGACCCAAGCCCGTTCACAAGAGGATTAATTCCAAGGTTTTTAGAGGATTATTAGGCAGCAGTCAAAATGAATGAGCAATAACGATATTCAACAGTATTAGCAGATGTAGTATTTTTTTCTTTTGTTAAAAATAGCATGAGATCGATATGATTTTAAATTTTAAGTGTATAGGATAGTATTGTTAATTATAATGTACAGAAGATCTCTAGAATTATTTTCTGTAAGTGGAACTTCATGCCCATTGAAGAGCAGCTTTTCATTCTCTTCCCCCAGACCCTGGCTACCACTATTCTGCTTCCTGCTCCCATGAGTCTGGTTACTTTAGACACACCATGTAGGTGCAATCTGCAGTATTGAACAGCATACTCAACTTAGTACAATGTCTTCCAGGTTCATCCGTGTGGTTTTATTGTGTTGTGTTTTGTTTGGTACCGAGAACTGAATTCAGGGTACTTAACCACTGAGCCACATCCCAGCCTTTTTTTTTTTTTTTTTTCCTTTGTATTTTATTTAGAGAGTGTCTCACCGAGTTGCTTAGGGCCTTGCTGAGTTGCTGAGGCTGGCTTTGCAATCCTCCTGCTTCAGCCTCCTGAGCCCCTGGGATTACAGGCATGTACCACCACCCTTGGCCCATTCATGTGGTCTTGTATTGCAAAGCTGCCTTCTTTTTAAAGGCTGAATAATACTCCATTGTACCTGTGTACTACATTTTCTCTGTTCATTTATCTGTAAATGGACATTCAGATTGTTAGCACATCTTAGCTATTCTAAATAATACTTCAGTGAACACAGGAGTGCAAATATGTCTTAGAGATTTCAGTGAATTTGGATAAATACACAAAACTAGGATCGCTAGAGCATATGGTTGTTCTATTTCAGTTTTTTAAAGAACTATCCTATTTTCTATAGTGGGGGCTTCATTTTGTATTTATTCCCACAATGCCCAGGTGTTTCCGTTTGTCCTCATCTTTGCCAGCACTTGCTGCTGTTTGAGAATGGCTACCTGACAGATGTGAGGTCATATGGTGTTTTTTATTTACATTACCTTGATGATTAGTGCTATCAAGTACCTATTCCTGCTGCTTATTTGTCTGTCTTTTTTGAAGAAATAACTATTCAAGACTCTTGCCCATTTTTTTTTGATTGGGGCTTTTCTTTTTGTTTTGCTTCTGTGTTGTAAGAGTACTTTAAATATTGTGGATATTAAGTGTGTAGTAGAAATACGGTTTACAGATACTTTTCTCATCCTGTAGGTCATCTTTTCCCTCTGTAGGTTGTTTCCTTTGATGTTCGGAAGCTCATTAGCTGGACGTGATCCCACTTGTCTACTTTTGGTCTTGTTGCACACATAGACGTCATGGGTGGTGGCGGTGGGTACTGGAGTGTGGAGCAGCCACTGACCCGCAGCAGCGTGCACGGTCTCCTCCAGGCTCCTCATGGCTGGGGCTCTCACACGGGCTGGCTGCTCCTGCCTTCCTCAGGAGCCCGCTGCACCCGACGTGGGCTCCTGTGTCACGTTCAGGGCTGTGGTACCTACAGGTTTCCTTACTTGGAAATCATCTCTTGGCCCTGGCCCATGCTCTGCTCCCCCTAGTGTGGATGTCCACTGGCTTCACAGGAAGAGCGTTCTGATTACAAGGAGATCCTCAAGCTGATTTGACAGTTGGGTGCCAAACATGTAATCATCAACCTCATTTCCTGAAAAATCTGAATTATGTTCAGTCTCATTGTTCTACAGTCTCAGGAAATTTAAAGGTCTGTCTCCCACCTGCTTTGAGCTGATAAGAGCATAGATCAAGTTAATACAGTTATTAAATTAATAAGAAAATGCCTGCAAGTCTGTTTCTATTTCATACTTGGGGACTTGTAATTTGCAAGTACTCTGACAACAGTCACTAATTTCTTTCCCTCGGTTTGATTTAATAAGGCAAGATGTTTCATGTGTTTGAATTTAGTGTGTGTGTGTGTGTGTGAGTGTGGGTCTGTCTGTCTTGTGGAACCTAATATTTTAGCATTTTAGAATGGCTCCGTTGGTTTCATTTGGCCTCCAGGTCCTATTTAGCATACTCTTGTCAGAGGGGAAATATTCCTACTTACTATGAATTATAGAATTGCTGCTAAACTGAAACTCTTTCCGACAAGGTTTGCTGTTTCACTTTTACTTCCATACCACGATGAACTGGTTGTCCGTTCTGAGAAGTGGGACCTATCACATGGTCTGACTTCTGAACTGTCAAGGATGCTTCAGAAACTTGGGGTTTGAGGTTTGGTGTGTGGTTATTTTGGTTTAGTTTTATTGTCAGTATTCTTCAGCTCTTGTTCCCCTGTGGACTTTCCCCAAGGTGCCATCTTAGTGCTTCTGACTTCAGTTGTTTCCTCCACTGGGAAGACCCCAGGGCCACTTGTGAACATGGGTCTCATTCTTGACGGCTCCTCCCCACTACCCTCTTCTCTGTCATGCCCGATGTCCACCCTTATAGATCTGAATAGCCCCTTCTCCTGAAGAACTCAGTTTCCTCTTCAGGCTGTGTGAGAACTTCCAGAATCATCCAGGCACGGACATTTTCTCTTGCTCCTGGAATTGCAGCCGGCTCAAATTGACAAGTGGCAATCACACAGCCTCAGTGTCTGAGCGTCAGTCACAGCAGGACATGCAGGCATGGCGAAGGATCTCTGGATGGAGGCTGCAGAATATTTTGAATCTCCTTGTCCATAAATTTGTAAAAGGACTTCTGGGGATGAAGTAATAGAAAATAAATAAATGATTGAGTTGGAAACAATAAATTAATGTACTACAAGGAGTTTTGTGTTGAACTTCTTTTCTAAAAGTTTTCCAAATGTTAAATGGACCACAGTTTTACCCTCTGTCATCTGCCAATCTTGTCAAAGTTACTGCATAACCAAGTGTGCCTCATATGTCCAGCTCCAGAGACATTCTTAGTAATAGTCTGTCTTTTTACCTCATGTCCTCTTCAAGGGCCTTGGATTATTAATCTGGCCTTATTCTGTGGGTCTCCAAAGTAAAAGGAGCCTCAATGTCCAGTTATGTAATTAAATATATGATGCCACTCATATATTTGCAACCCTTCAAAATAAAGATCAAATGCCATCTTAATAATCCACAAAAAGATGTGGCAAGCTCTTTTGTCAGTTGGTAATACAAGAGGGAAGGAATTGACTTCCTATCTAATGCCAAACTGCAGGGAAGGATCAGGCCAGGTTTTGGAAATCTGGCTCCTTCTCAGTTGTTCCACCTAATAAAGTTAAATACGTAAGACAGATATTCCAACTAGACTGGTGCCTGAGACCACCTTACAGAAATGGCATGGTGTACCGAATGCATCTCCAAGGGACCCTGAGGTCCTGGCCGCCTGCAGGGGATCGCATGCAGTTCTCAGCCACAAAGCCAAGTCAGGTGTTTTCAGGGAGAGTTAAGACTGTGGTGCTTTGTTGTGACGACACCGAGGTCCCAGAACAAGGCTTTCCACGTATGAGGAGAGGTGGGTGGCACTTGGCTAAAGAAGTTGTTCAAGATAAGAATGGTCAGCACTTATAGTCATGATAATGTCAACACAGGTTAATTTTTTAGAATAAGGATTAACATGCATTGGGAGGACGAGGAGAAGAAGGAGTGAATATGGATTTGTGTCTTTTCCTTCAGCCACTGTGGATTATTCATCAGGTATTTTTTGAACAAAATAAAGTTACATTTCCTGAGAGCGTCAGGTGAGGGTCAGTCAAGTTTGGGAGAAAATGCTTTTGTTTCAAAACAATCAAGCAATCATCCTTTTGGCCTTCCTCTGAATTTGAATAAATTTTTCTTTCTTTTGTGCAAAAGAAATAATATGCCAAAGAAAGGCAAGCAAACAGAGATAAGTAGGCAAATCCAGGAGTACCAGGATGAGCCTATTATTTAGGAATGTGACGCCACAAGCTTCGAGAGCGGTTCTTTCCCAGAGCGGCAGTGCAAGGCAGGAGGTGCAGTTTCTCAAGTAACATTCCGAGGTGTAATTCTACAGGGTTCTAAAAACACGCCTCGCCACAGTCATCAGCAAAACGTGCTTCTGCACATACACACAGCAGGCTTTATCTCCGCTGGGGGGAGGCTGCCCAGCCTGCAGTCCATCCACCGCATTTGGGCTTTTGGACACTGCAGCAAGGGAGGCCACGGGCCCTAGCGGGTGGGAGGGCGGCTCAGGCAGAAGGGTCCATGCAGCCTGATTGTAAGGCTTTCACGAGTGTGAGGAGCTGTTGGGGCAGGTCAAGGAAAGGTGGGGAGGTTTGCTCGGTACTGGGTGCTGGGTGAGGAGGGTTCAGGGCAGGGCAGCAAGGCCGGAGCTGTGGTGGCAGCAGAAGCAGCCCTGGCTCCAGTGAGCTGCAGAGCAGGGTGTGGTGGCCTCGGTTTGCTCAGGGACTTCATTTCCACCTGTGGTCACAAGAGTTTTAGGCTGATCTGTATTTTCTCCATTCCAGGTTGCAGTCAATCAATCCTGCAAGGCACCCTGGTTTCTTTGTAGGGAATAGAAACCAGAATGAGCTGTGGGCAGAGCAGAGGGTTGAGCCCGGCTGTTGGGCTGCCACTACCTCCACATCCCTTTAGCAGACAGGGCAAAGGAACACTTCCCCAAGTCAGGCGTTGACACAGATGTTTCAGTGTTAGCTCAGCACCATAGAGTCCTTCCTCTCAGTTCCCCATTCCGCGTTTGTATCTTCTCTATAGTGAGAAACCTGCTTCCCTCTAGCACCCAAGTAATCAGATCTACTCATTTCCTCTGTCTTCAAACCTGAACAAAATAGTTTCACAATCACTAAATGAGTGCTACTACCAACTAGCTGGTACTGCTTTATACTAAATTCAAGATTTAAAAAACATTATCGGTGCATTATAATTATACATAGTAGTAGGATTCATTATGCCACATACATGCATGAAAGATAATCTGATCTTTGTAATTATGACTAAACTAACAATCAGAGAACTCTGGTCAAAAATAGATTGAATTAATTTTTTCTCTCTGAATAGTCTTGTATTTGATGTACTCAGTTCAATTTTTATATATAGTCTTAGTTTGATTTTTTCATTCTTTCCTTTAATATTTTCATTTATCATATAAGCAGTCTTATTTCTATCCAGACTTCCCCTCTACTTTCTACCATCTCCCATTTAAATATTGTTATTAATTTATGATTTGCCCTTTCTGTATTTCTTTTTGCAAAAAAAGTAAACATAAATATTCTCTATGTTTACCTTTTTACCGAAAGGATGGGATGCTGTACATATTCTTTATATTTCCTTTGTTATTTAAAATATATTACTCTCTAGAAGTTCATAGGCGATTCCTCTTTCTTGTTCATATACTCTGTTATATGGCTATACCATAGTTTATCCAAACAGTTTCTCATGGATGGAAATTGTTAGTTCTAATGTTTTGCTCTTACAAATAATGCCACAGTCACCAACACCTGGTTCCTGTGCTGTTTGTGCCTACAGAGGTTTACGTTCAGAGCAGATTCCTGGGGGCAGAGTTGTGGGTCACATGGTGTGTGCACGGGAGTCCTTCCCAAGTCCGTGTGAGGTGTGCCTGTGCTCCCCCGCCCCGGAGGACAGAGGGCCTGGAGCCCCTCGGCCACCATGGCAGACGTGACTGTGCTCTGGCCCTCTTCTCTCAGCCTACCTGAGTTTACCTGCAGCCAGGTAGACAGCTCCCACCTCAAGCCCTGTGCCGTTCCTTATCCTGAGGGATAAGCAAAGTTCTCCAGGTCTACCTGGGAACCCCGTTTCCATGTAAAAGCACAAAAGTTGAAAGAGAATAGTTTGAAGAAGGGCATGAATTCTTTGCTTTGAAGGCCACTAGAGCATACACTTTGGGGACACGTAAGGTGTATTGTGGGTAAATTATGAAGGGCATCTCATGCCACTTGCAGGACACAAGCTCAGATGAGAATACCTCCTCCTGTGAGCCTGAGTCCAAGTGAACTGCTTTGAATTTCATGCGTGGTTCTCTCTCTGAAATTCACTTAGTGAAGTTCATCTTCCTAAAAATCAAGCACATTCACATTCTTTTGTGTTTACCTGTTTGGATTCAAGGCCTGTTAAGTTTAAAGGATACTTACCGAAGAGTTTTAATTTTCATGTATTGTGCTTTGGCTACAATAGTAGATAATGCGTTATTTGACTATAGCACCCATTAATCCATACCATAAGTAACCATGCACGTTTTTCTTTTAACATTTCTTGTCTGATTGTAAAAATAATACCTTTTCATATGAAATTTGCAAAATGAACAAAATCATAAATAAAAAAATATAAAGACAGCTTTTAATGTACCCACTGAAATATAACCATTTACATCGTATTAATATTTTCATTTATTTTTTAATCTCTCAATGAAGTAATCTTTATGTAATACAAAAATTCCAGATTCTTTTTTAAAAAATTTCCCTTTATCAAATAAAACTTACTCATTAGGAGTAAAAAGAAAAACCAGAACTAATGTTATGTTGCCTATGAAAATTTAGTGGATTTCTTCCTAATCATCTATCCTGTGCAGATGTATTCAAACTTTTGTGTCGTCACCCCTTCGTGCATATTATTTTAGCGCCTGTATGATGTTTCATCAAGTCCAGTGTAATAAATCACTACTACTGGAATGAAGTGGCACATAGCATTCTGGAAATGTAAAACTTTAATTCTAGACAAATAAAGGTTTTAGAAACAGATATTTTAACCCATCTATATCTATGGCTGTGTACAGTGAATTTTGTTAGCAAAATATCCCTAGCATTAGAGATGTCCAGATGGGAACAGAAAAACAATGAGCAGCATCAGAATAGCAGCCCAGTGGGAGAAGGAACTCCGGAATAGAAGTGCAGGAGGAAGTTATCCACAGAGAGAGTTATTTCTAGAACCCTTTCTATCATGGGGTTAACTATGATAGGAAGTAGATTTGGATTGACATTTCTTTGAAAGCCTTCACATAGAAAAGGAATAACTGTGCTGCTTTCTATCCTAAAGAGTTGCAATTTGGCAATGATATTTGGTTACATGCTTCTTAAATTTGGATCCAGAAGAAGAGATCACTCAGCATTAACGTGTACACCTTTGCCAAATGTATCCTATATCTGTAGGACGAGAGTGAGCCAGACAAAAGCTGGATGTCAAACCTTGGGTGATAAGAGAAGCAGCTCAAACCTTCACCACTGTGTTACATGCTCACAGGGCACCTGCCTTCCCTGCCTCCTGCCAAGTTCCACTTAGCCTTCCAAAGCAGCCTGGCATCCCCTCCTTCCCTAAACGCTGCGGAGTGAACTGCAGCGTTCACTACCTCCTGTGCTGCTTCTGCCTGCGTCCAGGCAGCTGCGGACGGGAGCCCAGGCCGTGCCGGGACTGCGCCTCCCCCGGGGCCAGGTTGATGCCATTCCTAGTGGAGTTTAACAGGTGACCCCAGTCCAGCTCCCACCAGGGGCTGCCTGCCCGTGGACCAGAGGAACTCAGAAGTCATGCTGTGCCCTTGCCTTCCCTCCTGTTTTCTTGAAGACATATTTATTCAGAGCCATGATCAGGCTCTTTTATCAGACTTACATTTAGCAACTGACAGCATGGGTGCAAACAAAAAAAAAAGTCTACATTAAGACCCTGGGCGGGAACGCTTTCCACTTCCCCTGGAACAGAACTAAAATAACCTGTAAAACCATGTCACAAATATGGTTCTGAAGATTTTTTGCCCAAATACATGAGTATTTCTAAATCCATGTCTTCTAATTGAAATTGATAATTGTTACTGAAAACATATGCAGTTGTAAGAGATAACAGAGCTTTGACACACCCTTAACCCAGGTTCTCCCAGTGGTTACCTCTTAAAAATGCAGTGCACTGCCCCAGCCAGGATGTGGACATTGGTACAGCTTGCCATGCTACAGAGATTTCCTGTTGACTTGTACTCATTTGTTTGTGAACACCAAGTCGTGTTGTACTCAGTAAGGTAAGATGCATACGTACTGTGTGTGGAGAAAAACTACGTTGGTTATATTACCTCCTAGGCAGCTTTATCACTCATGTAGATTTTTGTATATGCCATGCTTTTCCTTATAGGTTTTTTTTATGTTTCACATTTAAATGTGATTTATTGTGGGTTAATTTCTGTAAAAGATGTAAGGAATAGGTTGGGGTTTATTTTCTCCTATAGCTGCCCAATTGTTTAAGCACCATTTGTACAAATGCTCTCCATCTCTTGAATTGCTTTGGCTTTAAAAAAATTCTTTAAAAAATCATTTGGTTGTATTTGATTTCTGAGTGCTCTGTTCTTCCAGCAATACAATGTCATAATTACTATAATTGTTATTATTCATTAAGAGTATTTTTCTTCTCTAGGGCCTGTGCCTTTCTATATAAATTTTAGAATAAGTTTATTTATGTCTATACAAAACCTTGTTGGAATTTTAACAGAAATGGTCTTAGGTCTATAGGTGAACTTGGGGAGAGCAGGAGAGTTTGGCTCCAGAGTGTCCCCTGAAGGCTCGGTCCCCAGGGCAGCGGTGAAGGGGCTGTTGGAAGGTGATGGAAACTGGGAGGGGACCTGTGGAGGGTGCGTGGCTGGGCGCGAGCCCCGGAGCTGCGCGTTATCCACGCCCTGCCTGCTCGCTGGCTGCCACCAGGTGAGTGTCGTCACTGGAGTGCTCTCCTCTGTGATATCCTGCCTCCCCACAGGCCCAGAAACAGGGGAGCCAGGTGGCCATGGACTGAAACCTCTGAATTTCCTCCTATGAGTGGCTCCTCTGGGTGTTTTGACAGTGATGAGAAGCTGACTGGCACCACATCTTTGCTATCTGAGTCTTCTCAGCGTCTCTCTCCATTTATTCAACTCTTTGATTCTCTGTTCAAAATTTCTAATTTTCAGCATAAAGATCCTATACACGTATTAAATATACGTAAGAACTTTATTTTATTCAGAATGATTGTAAATGATACTGCATTTTAACTTTTGGTTCCCTTACATCGATTGTTTTGTACAGAAATGTGGTTGATTTGGGGGAGTTCATCTATATACTGCAAACATGCTAAGCTCACTTCTTAGTTCTAAAAGTTTTTTTGTAAGCTTCTGAGATTTTACGTAATCATGCCATCTGCAAATAGCAATAGTTTTATTTCTTTCTTTCCATCTATAAGTCTTTTATTTCTTTTTCTTGCCTTATAGCGATCGAGTTCTATTTTGCATAGCAGGGGTAAGAGGGGACCTCCTTACCTTGTTCCCAACCTCAGAGGAAAACAGTCTTTTCTAGCTGTAGATTTTTTAGATTATTTCATCAAGCTGAGTTGTGGAATGGATGTTAGATTTTGTCAAACGATTATTCTGTGTCCATCAATACAGACATCTTCTTTAATCTGTGGAATGCACTGATTGATTTTCAAATGAGAAATGAAATTGAACAGATAACAGAAAGAGTAGACTCTGTAAGACTTGGGAAAAAAGTGGAGGTGTTCAGATTTGAACGTATTGCATAACATTTTCCAAATTGTGCTCTATGGTAGATGCTAATAAATGATAAACTAAAATTATAAAACTATGATCAAATTAATTTGAAAGTCAGTGGGTCAAACTAAGTTCCATAAGTTTCTTTACTGCTATTCTTGTCAGAGCCTTAATATACAGTGTAGAGTTGTTTCTCTGTCTCCCAAAGTTGAATGAATTGTGTAGTTTCTCAATATTGCTTATTCATAAAAACACACATTTCCAGAATGTCTATGGCAATTTGAGGTTGGACTTTGGGAAACGTTGCCATAGGGAATGTTATTTTGCCAATTAACATTCCTGACCCAGGGAGTATCATGGAAGAGAGGATCTATGCTATGGTGGTGCTTACCATGGAACTATAGGAGGTCTCCCGACTTCCGATATGTTATGTTCATTTAATTACCTATTAAGTGGGGAGAAATCTGACTCCCTCGGTTGGACAAAGGGGTGTTGAGTTTTAAACTGTGGGCTCTGCAGTCAAGTACCTGAGTTCAAATACTGACTTTGCTACCTAGAAGTGGAGAGACGTTGAGTAAGTTACAGGAGACTGCTAACAATTCCCTCCTCAGGATTCTAAAAAGGATTAAATCAATCACATATATGAAGCATTAGAGAAGTGTTTGGCTCATAGCCATGATCCTGTAGTCATTGCGTGGGATGTTGCTAGTTGGAGGATTGAATGAGATGATTAGCAAAGCACATGACCATCTGTATTGCCAGTCAGGAAGTAGACACTGGGAAAGTGGACCTGAGGGTTGTTGCATAATGAGCTGAGAACACCAATCTCTGGTCCCACAGTGGATGTTTTGAGGGCCAGAAATGGCAAGGGTCCAGTGAGAAGCAAGAGTTTGCTCCTAAAGGTTTTTCTGTGGCTGCCCTTCAGTGTTTGGGGTTGCATAGGGGGCTATAAAGGACTGCTCAAAGATGGCCTCAGGACAGCCTCAGCACTGGGGAAGAGGGCTTTGCAGGTTTTGCGAGTGAAGTGTGCCCTGGGTGTCCGCATGTAAGCCACAGCGCTTCAGCATTCCAGTTAAAAATGATAGGTCTTTTAAGTTTTGGCTTTAATGAGACCAAACCAAATAATGAATTTTAGTCTGTTTATGCAAAAGCCTTGAACTTGATCCATAGAGCTCAAGGAGTGCTCTGATCACATAGTCAAACTACACGGCTTTAAGGAAGACTGCACCTGGGATGCGACTTTGAACCTGAGGACATCTCAGCTTTTTATTGAGGGCACTGAAGTGGTGGAATAGCTCCTCGGAGAGGAAATTAAGAAAGAAAGGCATGCTGGTGCTCAGGATGGAGAAGGAGAACAATACAAGAAGGAGGAATGGAAAAGGTCCCTAGAGAAATTAGTATGCATAAATTAAAGAAGGAGAGGAAAGGATAATGTGGTTGCAGTAGCAGAGAAGATTTAAGTAAGTGGGAGACTTGGTACCAATGACTTAAAAAAAGCCAGATGCATAATCATGGACTTCAGCTTGTGTTAGAATTTGGCCAGGTTTATTTTCATCACCTCATTTTCTTGTAATGTGTCTTTCAATCCTAACTTTTAGGAATCCACAGGATCCTGGAATTCTATTATCGGAAAGAAATAGGTCTAAAAAGATTGGAGGAGGAAAGAGTTTAATGAACTGGTATTTTTAGCTGATAGCGTATTAGATGCATGTGTGCAACTTAATTTCAGTTAACAATTTTTCTCCTATCTCTGATTGTTACAATTTCTTCCTCCAAATCATCTTTTCCAGCAGTTCTCAGGATAGCAAACCACAGAGCTGAATATCAGGGGTGAGTGAGTTTTCTCAGATAGTTTTGCTTATTCCTCTGCCAAGCACTAGGGCTTTGAATAAGCCAACGTCCATGCTTCCAGGGAAAAAGGAAATAAATTAACTGATTTGTATTGGGTTGGCAGGGCATGCAGAATAATGACTCCCCAAAGATTTCCACATTCTATCCCTCGGAACCTGTGAGTATGAGAGTTTTCATGGCAAAAGAGACCTCACATGTGTGATTTAGGTTAAGGACTGTGAGACAGGAAGCCGGGGGCTCATCTGGGTGGTCTGAATGGGCGCAGTGCCCTCAGGGGAGTCCTTCAAAGTGGCAGTGGAGGCAGGGATGAGAACCAGAGAGAAGCCAGTGAGAATGTGGTCAGAGAGGCCACTCTGTTGACCCTGAAGCTATAACAAGGGCGAAGAGCCCACCCAGCAAAGCGGGCAGCCTCGGAAGCTGGGAAAGGCTGGGAGACACGTCCTCACCCAGAGCCACCAGAAAGGAGCTCACCCTGCTGGTGTTCGGATTTTAGCTCAGTAAGACCCATGTTGGACTCTGACTTGTTGTAAGCCACTAACTTTGTAGCTATGTGTTACCATGTCACATAAGAAACAATTACAGCAGCGATAGGTACCTAACTTATGCTCTGACAGGAGGGAGAGAGAGAGAATCCAGGAAACCAGCAGATAAGCCAGAGGAGGAGAGGAAGAAGCAAGAGACCCCAGCAGCAGAGCTGCCCAGATGGCTAACCCAAAGAACCGTGAGGAATAATAAACTAGCGTTTCAGCCACTTGTTTTGGAGGTGGTTTGTGATTTAGCAAATAGATGAAATTGACCAACAGATAAGCCCCAGTTCTAGCCAATAAGACATGCAGGAATCTACAGTAAAGGTTTTCCTCACTGCTAAGGGAAACACATAGTAGGCCTCTTGCTGAGGATGCTGTCCGCAGATGTGGTCTCCACCTAGGAGAGGAGTGCAGAGAGGGGCTGTGGGCTGCGACCCTTGGAAGCATCTTGGCTTCCCTGACCCAGGCTTCCCCTTCATAAGGGCCGTTAACATTTCTCGCACAAGCAGCAGTGAACAAAATTTATTAGATCTGAGGCAGCCATCAGGGATCAGTCAGGAAAATGGAAATAAACGTAGACATTTAAACAGGATAGAGTTTAGGACAGAGGATTAGGCAGTTGCAGGTCCAGCTGAAGTCCTACAGGCATGGACCTGAAGGTGTCCCCTGAGTTCAGGTTGACATCGAAGTTTCAATAGTTGGAAGTTCTAGATCTGCGAGAACTCCCCAGCCCACCTGCAGCTGCCTCCAGCGCACAGCAAGATCCCAGGCAGGAGGCTGCTTCCAGCCTCCTGGGTGCAGAGCCCTCACACCTGGCCGACACAGGTGAGGTGCAAGAAGCATACGTTCACACAATGTGGATCGTGCAGCGTCAGTTCGATAGGAGTTGGATCCTGCTTCTCTTCTGATGTCAGATCTTGGGCCATTCTGCCTTTTGTTGGCAGAATTTAACCTGGAATTTTGCTGACAACATCCAAGGTTCTGGCTCCTGAGATACAAGGGAGAATGAGAAGGAGAGATTGGTGCTTGGAGACAAGCTGGCGCATCTGGCCACTGCCACCCTGCACTCCGGGATGGAGGCAGAGCCCCACAGGAGAAAGCCTTAAACCTCTCTTAGCCCACACTTGCACCTGCTAGGGCATTTCACACCTCTTCTCCATTTCTAATTCTAAGAACAACTCTGCAAAGTCAGAGTTCAGTTTATGATTAGGTGACATTTGTTTGCTGAGCACCTGCTGTATGCTCAACACTGCTCTTGGCCTTGGGATACAGCTGTGGTGACTCACCATTGGGGTTATCCTGGGGACTGTCCTGGTGTTTGCATGGGGAGTCCTGTGTCCTGGGAAGTTGCTTGGTCCCAAGCAGACCCATGGGTTGGTCACATTTGATACAACAGTGAAGACGGCAGTCTGCCTCATAGATTCACAGGCAGGTCAGAAGATTCAGAGACAGAAAGCCCATCCAGTTGCACATAGAGTGTAGCATCAGATTAGAAAGCATTTCAAGTATTCGTGTACTGGCTCATCTGTCTATTTTATAAGCAGAGCTTCTCCTTCTGTGTGTACAGGCTGAAAGACATGTCCCCTTAGGGCCGAGCTCGTGTTCAGAAGGACCTCACTTACCTGTCCTGAGTGGGTAGCTCCTGTTCTCAGAGGTGAGCCAGCTTTTCCGTCTGGTCCAGCCTGCCCTTCCCAGGACCTAGGAGTCTTTGTGGAAAGGTAGGCAAAGATGCTGGATGGGGGTGGGCAATGGAGGCTGGCCCTGCCGCCTTGACTATGGGCATCGTTAGCAGCTCTATGCTGGATCCAGGTAACCTGACAGAGAGCTGGGTCACAGGATCACTGCCTTCCACGTGAGTTGACCAGAAGAATGGTGGACTGGGCCCCATTGTTCTTGGTTCCTGCTATAGCAAGGGTGACCACTATCCTGTTTTGTTTAGGACTGAAAGGTTTTCTGGACAAGGAACTTCAAGCCCAGAACCCTCTGGGCTTGACCACAGAGTTTATCATCCAGATCAGGAAGTTTTGAGAATGAAAGGAGGGACTGTTAACACAGCAGTGCAGCAGGTGGGCGTTAGGATCATGGCGGGGAGCCTGTGGAGGAAGATGTCCATGCCCAGACACTCGGGGAGAGGCAGCCCCCAGTGCTCCTGAGTCTGGGGGCCTTCCCCACTGAAGCACTCTGCTAAGGTGCTGAGTCCTGGGGACAAGGGCCCTGGTGTAAATGCTCACTGAGTGGCTCAGATGCAAGTGGAACTACCGAATGCAGATGAAAATATTCTCTGTGCTCAAGAAAAGCAAGGAAGCAGCAATAGCAGCAAAAAGAGAATTCAGACGTTTGCAGTAAAAGTTATCCAGGCAGAATATATGTTCATTTAAACACATACAGATCTTCTGCCATTGGGGAAAATAAGAATTTCTTTCCATAACCTGGATGTAGCAGTATTGAGGGCACAGGTGGCAAAATGACATCTCCCGCATTGAGAGTGTTTAAAGGTCCTCATGGTCCCTGCGAAGGGCGGAGCGCACTTGGCCAAGGGCAACTCGAGGAGGGCCTGCCCGCTCAGAGCTACATGGTCCCCTGCCCGCCCATGTGCCAAGGACTGGAAGTCCCACAGTTAGCTGCCCCGGACCAGGTCTTGAACCCAGGAAAGCCCACAGTTGCTTCAGGGATGGCAGCTGGCCCCTCTCACTAAGTAGCTGCAATGAAGAGAGCAGCGTTATCAGTGCCTGGTGATGTGGAATACGGAGGAGAAGAGTGAGCTGCGTCAGGGGACTAGGACTGGGGGAAGGAGATAACGATATCTGAGTCCCTGCACATCCATAAAGCCATTCTTGCTTCCGGATGTCTTCAGGAAAAATGTTCACAGAACAACTTGAGGTCTGACACTCAAGGTCTGGAGTCCCTGAAATGTGCCTCCAGTATTTATCTCTTTGAACCTTGGGACCATCAAGAGAACATAGAAGAATACAGAGAAAGGAGAAAAGGACAGTGGCCCAGGTTGTCGTGGGAGAAGTGAGCTGGGACCAGGTGAGGAGCAGGGCATGGGTGCCTAGCCCAGGGTGCGTCTCAGGGCATCGTCTTGTTTTTAGGGGAACGTGCGTGCTGCAAACGCTCTCCACACAGAACATTGCACGTCTGAACATAGAACTGTGATCACCGCAGAGCGGCATGGTAGCCATCGCTGGATCTGTCACAACTAATTCAACTGCTCCCCCAGAGACAGGCCTGCACATTTCAGTTCTTATTGATAAAAATGTGCTATGATAAGTATTTGCATATTTTTAGATATACTTCTTTGCTAAATTTCCTACGTTTACCCTTTTTGGATAAATGTCTTTTTGGATATCTTTTTGGATAAAGGTGATTTTGCTGGGCCTGAAAGGTGACAAGTCTGTTTTCATATATATTGCTTAAATCCATGGGTACACAGAAAATTTATGCCAGTTCACACTTCCACCACCAGCATTTGGCAAACTGTACTCTCACTTGTTCTTGTTAACAATGGTCATTATTATTCTGTTTGTTTTTATTTGCAAACTTGATGAGCAAAAAGTAGTATGTTGTTTTAATTTTCATTATTACAACTGATGAGAGTAAATATTTTTTTCTTTTTGTGATTTTTCTTTTGTATATTGATGTTTAACATCCATTATCTGTTTTTTATTGAACTATTTGTGGATTTTTTAATCACTGATATTTAAACACATTATACTTAGAAAATATTGTGTATTTCATAAACACATTATACTTAGAAAATATTGTGTATTTCATAACTTTTATATATCCCTTTCCAGATTCTCCTGAATTTTTACCTTGTTTGTATATGTTTGCCATGTCAGAGCTTTAAGTTTTATGTAGGAAAATCTATGCACACATACGTTATATATATTTGAAAAATATATTTTATATATTTAAAAGCACATACCTCTGAAAAAACCCATCTTTATTTCTATGTTTATAAAACATTTTTCATATTTGAAAAAACTATAAAAGAGAATATACACATTCATATATGCAATATATAGTTTTAATTATGTATTTTTAATCAAATTGATATAGTAATAAAAATGAATATGTAGCATAAAAATAAATATACCAATCAACAAAAAAAATAATTTTTTAATTTAAATCTTAGTAAATCTGAAATCTATGTTAATATCAGAGATGAATGTGTTAATCAGGGTTCTTGGTTGTCATGTTTCAAAGTCCACCTGACAGGAGAAGGAGGTTTCAGGCAAAGGATACCAAGTCTGTCAGACAGGATGAGGAAGTCCCGGGATCTGCACAACATGGTGACTGCAGGTGGCAACGCTGCGGTGTTGCTATACTCAAAAAATGTTGCTAAGGTGGTGGATCTTATGCTAAAGTTTCAGCATAAAATATAATGAATTTTAAAAATTAAAGAGACAAAGCAGGCAGGGGACATTCTTAGGTGTGGATGTTTAATACTTGATCGTGGTGCTGGTTCGTGGTGCTCCATTGGTAATCTCCACACTCAGTAGGTTGCTTGTTAAATAAGGAGGGTTTCTTCTTTTTTCTTCTTTTTCTTCGTATCTGTCATACCTCAAAATTGGTTTTTGAGAAGGATGTGGGCTATGTGATAGGTCATGAAATAAATGCAGTGGTGAGAGCAGAAGCTTGCCTGAGGCAACTCAGCTGGCAGTTGAGTCCCTGCCCCACGCCACGGCCTCGTGGGATGTCAGCAGCCCCCCCCACCCCCCACCCCCCGTGTAATGCAGACACTGCTGCCTGCTGCTGTCCCGTGGTGCCGGCAGGGGATGTGTGGGGCTCTTGGGGGCTAGATGGGGCTGCAGCCTCTGTAGCCCTCGCCAGGACAGACCCTGTGGCACGGCTTCAAACCTTTGAGCTTCTGATTCAAATTTTGAGGGAATAAATGCATCAGGCAAAGGTGACATCCTGGGCCCAACCCATACTGTGAGGGAGCCGAGTGAAGGAAGCCTGTGCTCTGGCCTGGGAGTGAGCGCTCAGTGTGGTGAGGGCAGAACTGGCCTGCATGTTCCAAAGGGCAAGTCAGTTTCCAGTCCTTTCCCTGCTGACCTGAAGCGTCACACTTACCAGACGCTGAAAGCCCAGAGCTCTTCAGGTCTGCTTCTGAGCTCGTAACGCTTACAGAGCAAGACGCTTGCACATCGCAGCTTTGTCGTATGTCTTCATCTCTGGCAGTGCCCACTCCACTGCTCTTTTAAATCACGGGCTCTGCTATTCTCAATGCACTTAAACAGAGCACTTGCTAATTAGGAACATTTTCATTATGTGAGCATTCACATTACAGTGACATCAGCCTGAGCATCACCCTGAGTGACCTTCCAGGGGTCTCAGGTGTCACTTAGAGAGTACAGAGAGCCAGTACCTCCTGAAGAGTCTGTCATAGCCTCGCCTGTCCAAAGATGTGAGTGATTATAACATTTCAGGAAAATTTTAAAATATATATTTTTTTAATTTTATTTTTTGTATTTTTACAGACTGCACTTTGATTCATTGTACTCAAATGGGATACAACTTTTCATTTCTATGGCTGTGCATGATGTAGATTCACACCATTAGTGGAATCATACGTGTACATAGGGTAATGATGTCTGTCTCATTCCACCATCTTTCATACCCCCACCCCCTCCTCCCTCTTATTTCCGTCTGTGTAATCCAAAATTCCTCCATTCTTCTCTCACCCCCCTCTCTCCACCCCCACTCTGTATTTCATGCATTTATCAGGGAAAACATTCAGTTTCCTTTGGTTTTTGGGATTGGCTTATTTCACTTAGCATGATATTCTCCAATTCCATCCTTTTATCTGCAAATGCCATAATATTATTCTTCTTTATGACTGAATAGTATTCCATTATGTATATATACCAGAGTTTCTTTATCCATTCATCTGTTGAAGGGCCTCTAGGTTGTTTCCACAATCTAGCTATTGTGAATTGAGCTGCTATAAACATTGATGTGGCTACATTTTTTTAATGTGGCCCCCAAATGGATCTTGCCATAGAGGAACACAGCATATATCTCCATTTATTCAGGACTTTTAAAATTTCCTTTACTATAATTCACAAATTTTTTTGTTTAATTTCTACAAACCCTCAAGGTACACTTCTATATATGCAAACACAAACACTGTGCTTTTATATATGTCAATAAATGTGGTTTTTGCTGTGCTTTTGGTGGGACATAAAGCTGTTGACTCATAAAATTGTTGCCTGACACCTAATTTATTTGAGTTTCTATTTGAGTCTGTGTCTTATCCAGGTCAATCATGCACAAATAATAAATACTGAATAATTTTTAAGATTTACAGTTTCTATTCCTTTTTTAAAATCTGTTGCACTTAGCCAAAACTTCCAGAATATTTCAGATTATGCTCATCCTTGTCTTGTTTAGGAATCGAATGGAGATGCCTCTGATCTCTCACCATCAGGTTGGCTTTCAGTTTCCAGTCAGTTTTCTTTATCATACTAAATAAATTCCAGAATCGCCATGAGTCCTTATCAGAGAAGGACATTTAAAATTACCAAGTGCCTTTTGGCATTTGCCGGGCTAAGTGACCTTCGCTTGTTCATCAGCGTGGCTGCTGCTTCGCTGAGGAGCCAGGACTCTGCTCTGAGCAGTCGGCTTTCCCTGTTCAGTCAGGCCCTCCTTTGTGTGTGTCTTGTCTGCCTTCTCCCTGCAGGACGAGCTGCTTCCGCGGGACTGGCTGGCTGCCAGCTCAGCCACTGGAGACGTTCGCCCCCTATGGCCCTCCGATGGCTGTGGTGCCCGAGCAGGGAAGCTGCGGTCGATGGGGGCTCAGGTCTTGCCCGTCAGTGGTTCTTGGCTTATAAAGTTCCCCCTTTGCCCTTTCCGGATGGTTTCAGCTTCCCGTAACAGTTGTCTTGATCTGTTGTGTCCGTGTTTTAATAGGGGCTGTGAAATGATTTAAATATGCATCCATGCTTGTGTTTTTCTACTTAGCAGCTGGATTTTTCTCTGAAGAGAATCTAGGGTCATGCTGCAAGGAGTCTGTACAGAAAGGGAGGCTGCTTAGGCCTTTCCCTTCCTTACCCTTTGTTAAGACAATGAGTTGACACCAGGGAGGCAGAGAATGAGGCAGGAAGTAGTTCATGTGATGCTCCAGCCAGTGACGTGGTGACTTTTCCTGTGTTTCCTAGCTCTGTCAACAAACGACAACATTAAAGAATGTTTTTGCTTTAAAACTGTAGACAGAGCCCTTGGTAAGGGTCACTAGAACATGTAAGAAGGAGGAATCGTGTTCCTTTGTGAATGATAGAGGATCGTTCTGCCTCCTTGGTTTCTCCACCTGCTCACCTCCGTTTCTTCTCCTGGTTGGAACATTCACAGTGACCGTTCGCTGACATGGGATGGTTTCATTTGTCTCAGGTTGTTTCTATCGTGTTTCATTATTGATTCATTATTCATTATTGATCATGTGATCTTTTAACATTTCTCCTACTTGTGGAGTGAGATTATGTAACCTCCTGTGCAGAAGGACAAGTCTGGATTCCTGGGACCGCCACATTGGGCGCCTGGGGTCCTTTGGAAGGTATACAAAGCTAATTGGCAGGTTCTTTGTTACAAACATCCAAGATCCTCCAAGGAGAATCTAACAAAACTAGATGGCTGTCCCCCCAACACAGAAACAACAAAGAACTTCCTGTTGTCTAACCAAACAAGAGCAATGACCTTATTATGGGGTGTAGCTGATAACAGGAGTGACAATGATGAGTGTGTGTGTGTGTGTGTGTGTGTGTGTGTGTGCATATGCATATGCATGAACATGGAGGCAGAATCAGGAAGTGATTACAAAAGACAGTGATGTGGGAAAAGTTCCCAGCCTGTATGAACGTGGACTGTGTGAGTCAGGGAATACGAACAACGAACTCTCACCGCCAGGCCCTGGGGATGTGAGTATCGTCTCTCTTACAGCAGGCTCTGACCTTCATCTTGAATTGTGTGGGTAGACAGTGACTATTCATCAGGGCTTTGAAGTTCAGTTCAGGGCCAGCTGAATTATTGTGAGGAGCACTTGGCCCAGGTAGGGAAAGCCTTGCCTGTGGGTTTATTCTGCAGCATCAATGTGTACTTTGGATATACGATGCTTTTGTCTTATTCACTGGGGAAATTGAAGGTTGAGGCAAAAGAAAAACTGCACATTGGAAACAAGATGCAGTGTGGATTGTTGCGAGTGTATAGAATGCATGCGGTAGAGCCTAATGGAGGGGAATCACGGCTGGAGCCCCATTCAGCACGTACTGGTGCAGCTCCAGCAGCCTGGCTTTGAGGACGGGCAGTGGACAGACTTTGTATCTTGAAGAGGTTTATTAAGCTAGAAGGAGAAATGCATTAGTCAGCAGGCAGTCACACTGGGACGTGGTGAGTGTTTCCGGGAGGATATCCTGGAGGGTTCCAGGCTGGTCCCAGGAAGAATACCCAACCCAGGCTTGGAGGACCCAGGGGCAGGTCCTCCCAGGGATGCCTGAGCTGAGCCCTGCTGGTGGGGAGAGGGATAAGAGAAGCCGAGTGTGAGGGGCCCTGTGTGAGAGCCCGACCCCACCAGAGCACGGTCTTTAATACAAAATATTATGTGGGTCTCAAGTGTAGGCTGGGAGCGAGCAAAGGATGGGTGAGACGCAAGACCTGGAAAAATGGCAGGGCTTGGGCACAGTGGGCCTGCAGGTCAGAGAGAAGTTTGAATCGTCTCCTGAGGACAGTGAGGTACGGAAAGGAGTGCCAGGAGCCAGCTGGCTGTCTTGGAAAGCTGCTTCTGGCCCACAGTAAGTCTCAATAAACGTGTGTGTGATGAAGGACAGCTCTGCATGTTCTGTGCTCTCGGCCATGCAGATGATCCACGCAGAGCTGACTGTGCAGGCAGGCTTGGCCCACACTGTCTCACCCGCCTCTCGAGTGCTGTCCTTCCAGGAACTCAAGCCGCTGCCCCATTCCTTCTTGGAGGTTCAACCAATAGGAAGCCTCCATAACCTAGTAAACCAAAGGAGTAAGAGAACCAAGTTCACTGTTGTCCGGCACAGCTGGGACACCGTGGTGTTTCTAAGACACAGGCTGCTGAACACGGGCGACTGTTCTTTGGAAACACCAGCCTATGCGCTTTTTCTGTCAGAGAATGAAAGGCAAAGGAAGAGAGAGAGAGAGAGAGAAACTAGAAGATAGGACTGAAACACAGATACAAGCAGAGATAAGAAAGCTTCCTGAATTTAAAAGACTACTGAATATTCGGTGCTTTGATTGGCAGAAAAAAAAAAAATGGGGAAGAAAAGGCAAAGAAATCAGTTTGAAGTCTTTGCAGGTAGTTTCAATTTAGAGTTAGAGCAGAAGATGAGATACACATTCTTTCATCTTGCAGAATCTAAGGAGGAAGAAGAGGGACAGAAATATATCTGAGTTTGGAATGAGTCTGGGTAGCTGAAATGGTAAAGATGCTTCCAGAAGCAGGGAAACTTCCTGACTTCAAAAAAGTCAGCTTCATGAAATATTAGTGCTTTATTCAGCTGCTACCTGAAGAGGCTCTGGTGGAGGGAAGAGCTCAGGGGCAGGGGAAGAGTCAGCCCCAGTAGGACAAGCGCTCCCTGCTGCTGCTGCTGCCCACAGAAGGGCTGGGAACGGCAGGGGCAGTGCCAATGCGGGTGAGTGGAGAGAGCGGCCAGGCCCGCAGGAGCCCTGCCCAGCACCGAGCTGGAGGAGACGTGCTGGGAGCACACTCACAACTCAAGGTTAGTAACCGCCCGGAAAAGCCTGGATGTGCCAAGTTCCACACTATAAGAAACAGTGGATAAAGGGCAGGGATTGCCAGCAAGACCAAGTGGCAAGTAGATGCAGCAGGGAGAACACGAACGAGCTGAGTGGTTGATGCGCTATAAACCTGTGAGTTTAATAACGATGGGTGCAGTTTTCAGTAAAAATATGCCTTTTAATTACGTTTCCTCAGTGTGTTTCTAGAAGAATTGTATTTACCATAAATCTGATAGCATGGTTCTTGAGAATCAGAAGATTGAGCTGGTTTTACCAGTGTCTGGGCTATTAGGCTTAACCTTCTTTCTCTCAAGAAAGACTGGGTGAAGATAAACTTAAATAATAAATGTCTGCTATCTAAGGATTTATTACACCATGCAAGCACTGGGAAACAATTTCTGCAAAGGGGCAGATAGCTGAAGTTAACTAAAGTTGTGTAGTCCAAGTGGTGTCTGTCCCGAGTAGCACCACCCAGCTCTCCATGGAGCACAGGAGCAGCACAGACCACACGTGGACCAAGGAAGACGTCTGGCTGTCTTCCACCTAAACTATGCACAGAAGTCAGGCAGCAGCTGGCCTCAGCCCACGGCTGTAGTTTCCAGAACTCTGTTCTAGAGGATTCCTGCTGAATATAAACTGAAGAGTCTGAGTTGAAGGAAAGTGGGTTTTATTGGTCACTCACTGCTGGGGGCAGGTCCGCAGCTTGCCAAAGTTCTAAGGCTGTCACAGTCTGGAGGAAACCACATCTTCCTCATCAGGAAGATTTCCTTCAGGAGATTCACCTGGGCAGGGAGCAGACACCTAAGTGATAGTGCTCCTGTGGAACACACTGGAAGCAGGAGCCGCCTAACAGCGGGCACCCCAGCAGAGAAACACAGCCAGCCCCTGGCTCCTGGGTGAGGAGAAACAGGACCTCACGGGAGCTTCCCGGCCAGCCGTGTGCTCAGAGCAGACAGGCAGTCCTCTTGCCAGCATATCAGTGACTCTGAGCAAACATGGAAACATGCAAAAGGCGGCAGTCAGGAACCGATTCCCCACCACACATACCAGGAGGGTGGGGTTGGGGTAATTCAGGAGGACTAGAATCCCAACGTGGGAGAGACACGTGGGGACGCAGGACACAGTGCAGATGGCAGGAAGATTGAAACAGAGACAGAGGCCTCTGCCATGCATGTAGAAATCAGTGTGCATGAAGATGGTCCAGCAGGTCGCCCAGGGGTCTGCACTTGGAGGCCAGCTCGTGAGATGCATTCAGACGCATGTGGCTGGCTGACACGTTTTTAAATAGTAGAGGAATCCTGTAATATTTTGATTAATGGCTTCCTTGAGGACAAAGCTCTTTTATACAGACAGCTCTATTAGGAAAGAAACCTCAAGCCAAAACCCTTTCATAAATCATGCAAAAAATGGCTGTGGACACAACAAAAATAGTGCCAGTGCAGTCTCCATTTGTCTTTGGTTAGATGTTGATAAATAGGGCTCCTCCTTGGCACACATGTCCCTGCTGAGCTTCTGCGTCAGCCCCCAGGTCTTCTGCACCTTGCATGTGCATCTGTGACCTTCAGGTCCCTTGATTTCAGGGTGCAAGTGCCTTAAGATGGTCTTTACCTCTCAGCCACCTTGGCTTCAGGAGCCTATGGAGGGAAGGAGTCACTGCCAGTTATTGATTTCCACCCCTTCTCAAGACTTCTCCCACATGCCAGTGCCTCACACTTGGCAGGAAGGTTCCCTGAGGGTCTTGGGGGCCCCTGAGAGTGGAAGATGCTTCATTATATTGCATTTCTTTTGGGGTTCATATCAGCACACTCTTGATGCTATCTGTTTTGCCCTTGTCCCTCTGACCTTATTCCTGCACCTCTGCACACTTTTCCAACCCTGACCCCTGCTTCTTTTTCTTTTACACACACACACACACACACACACACACACACACATACACACACACACACACACACACAGAGTCCCATACAGCCACATATGCACATTTATAAGTGCATTTAAAAGCATGTAGGATTTTATTAAGACTTAATAATTTGCCTGACAACCTGCACTATTGTCTTTTGCATTGTTTATTCCCAGCTGTCACCACAAAAGTGTGACATAATATGTGCCACTGGGCTCATAGAAGGCACTGGGAGGCTCAGTGTGCATTTGTGGACCAGTGTGGTGGGGATCAAGTGATATCATGAGCACACAGCCAACAGCAAATGTGGCTTCTGCAATCGGAGGACCTGGGCTGTGTTTGCCTTGTGTGATTCACTGAGCAATAATTTATTTTATTGAAGTCAAAGTCACATAACGTAAAATAAACCAATTTAGAGTGCAGGATTAGGTGGTGTTTAGTACATTCACAATGTTCTTTAAACTAACACCTTTTTAAGTTCAAAACATTTTCATCATTTCCAAAGAGAACCCCATACCTCAGGCCATCAATCCCAGTCCCTCCCCCCACTAGCTAGATTTTTGTAAGGATTTCATTGAATCTGTAGATTTCTATGAGAGATATTGGCATCTTTTTAAAAAATATCATTTAGATAGAACTTTATTTTATTTATTTATTTCTATGCAGTACTGAGAACTGAACCCAGTGCCTCACACATGCTAGGCAAGCGCTCCACCACTGAACCACGACTCCAGCCCCAGTACTGCCATTTTAACAATATTAAAATTTCTAGTTCATGAACATGGACTGTCTTTTAGACACGTTTCCTAAACACGAGTTTTCCACCTTTAGGAAAAGTCATGCTTCTTTACTTTTTTTCAGGAACATTTTGTCATTTTTCAATGTAAGGTCTTTCACAACCTTGATTAAATTTATTCATAAGTGTTTTATTCTTTTGGGTGCTATTATAAGTCGAATTATTTTCTCAACTTAGATCTCTCATTATTTACTGTTAGCATATAGAAACACAACAGGTTTCCATGTGTTGATCTCTCCTGCAACTTTTTTGAATTTCTTAGCTCAATAGTTCCTGGTGCGTTTTTTAGGATGTTTACATATAAGACCCTGCCATCAGTGAATGGAAACAGTTTCAGTTCTTCTTTTGCCATTTAGATGCCTTGTGTTTCTTTTTCTTGCCTAATTGCTCTGGCTGAAATCTTCAATGGAGTATGAAAAGCTGTGGGGAAAGCAGACATCCTTGTCTTCTTCCTTGTCTCAGCAGCACATTCAGCATTGAGTGTGATGTTAGCTGTGGGATTTTCTCACATACCTTTCATTAGCAATAACTCAAACTCTCTGTGTATCAGTTACCTTATCTGTCATTTGCCTTTTGTAATAACAAATTCATTCCTTGACCTTTTTCAATACCTCTGTAGGGGTTTCACCTCCTCCAAGTTCTTAACTTGAACCAGCAACCTCCACAGTAGATAGTCTTTGTTCTTCACGAATTTTCTAACTCTAAGGGCAGAAATGGATTCTGCTCTTGTTTGAGTTGTCTCCCCATCCATGTTTATTTTTTAACTTTCCTATCTTCTTTTCTAGTAGCTTCTCTTACAGAATACCTCTGTTGTACCATTAGGAATGTTTTCCTGGCTGGACCCTGCCTAAGAAACATGAAGTTAAGGATGCCTATTGTTATATTTAAATACGATAATAGGTAATCTCCTGGCAGTAAGTTTATTTATTTTCATCTCCATGGAAATAATTCTAGTCCTGCCCACCATTCCATTTTGCTTAAATATAATAATAGTGTCCAAATAGTTTGATAACCCTTCTTACTCCTTTCCAATCTTTTCTTCACATAGCAACCATAAAAATTATACCAGATCAGATATATAAATATAGATGCAGATAATGGGAACTTTCTAATTGGCTTTTAATTATAATTATTAATTATATCGAACACTATGCTCAGACTCTGAGGTGTTGGATTCAGTAGGTCAGTGATACCGCCTGAGACCCAAGTGTATTTCCACTTCTCTGTCATTCTGTTGTCCTTGGCTGGGTTCTTCTGGATAGCTGCCTAGAGCAGCCAGGGCAATATTCCCTCTTGTTCACATGCATGGGTGGGGTGGGGTAGGGTGTGGGAACTGTTTTCCTGGTATGGAGTATAAATAGGTACCTTTTCTTCAGTTGGGTCACCTCGGCCATGCTGTCTTCTCCAGGTCCTCGAATCAATCATAGTGGCCCGGGGAATAGCTTAGATTCATCCTAACATCCCTGAGGTGTGGGGAAAGGAGCAGGTACCCCAGTAAAGTCAAGTTCTTGTTAGAAATATGGGAAGGGGAGTGGGTGTCGGTCAGTTGCCTATCAAGAGTTTAAATCAGATTGCTGGTGCTGGTGCTCTCAGGTTGCCTCAGGACTCACGTGAGGATCCACATTGGCAAAGCAACCTCACTCCGCCTACACACACCTCAGATCTCCTGTCATGTTCTATCCCCATTTCCCAGAGTCTGGCTGGGCTCCTGCTCTCCTGTCTCCTGGATGCTGTGCAGTGCCTGCTGCATCCTCATCCGCCTCCCGCCTCCCAGTTCTGTCTTAGTACACAGTCGCTTCCTGAGAGAGCCTGTCCCCCACCCGGCCAGCCACTGTTATTCACTCCTACGCCAACACATTCTTACTCACGTTGTAACGTGGAACCTGTTTTGGATTTTTTTCCACAGTTTTTATTGGCACATCACATAGTGATGGGGGATCTGTTGTTATATACTCGTACCTGCACACAATAGGACAATATTGGCCAGCACTTCCCCCTCCCTCCCCTTGGTCCCTTTCCTCTACTGCTCTCCCTTTGATCTTTAGGAGATCCATCCCGACCTTTCTTTTCCTTTTTCCACTACTCTAGCTTCCACATATGAAAAAACATGACCCTTGACCTTCTGAGTTTGACTCATTTTGCTTAACATGATAATCTCAAATTCCATCCATTTTCTCACAAATGATACAATTTTTTTTATGACTGAATAAAACTCCACCGTGTATATATACACCACATTTTCCTTATCCATTCATCCATTGATGATGGGCTGGTTGCATCATCTGGCTATTGTGAACTGTGCTGCTGTAAACACGGGTGTGCATGCATCACTGCAGTAAGATGACTAATTCTGGGGTAAATGCCAAGGATATTGGGTACAAGGGGACAGTAGAAGGGCACTTTCTTTAGTACTTAAGAATTCCTAGGCCTTGATCTAACTTAGATTTTGTGGTCTTATTGATGTTGGTAACTGTTAAGAGGAAATCTTATAAATAAGACTTGATGGATGAATTTTTCCAACTCACATATTCTTGAGTCCTTGCCACCCCTAGTCCATTGTCCATGATAACCTATTATCTTCCAAAAATGTAAAATTGTCCACATGAGCCACAATGATTTTCAGTGGCTCTGTGTTTCTTTCCACCCCTAGACAGTAGGCACATGCCTAGATAGCAGCCATACCCTTAGACAGCAGTGACACCCTTAGACAGCAGTCACAATGTTAGATAGCACTCACACCCTAGACTGTAGTCACACCCCTAGACAGAAGTCACACCCCTAGATAGAAGTCACACCACTAGATGATAGTCACATGCCTAGATAGCAGTCACAGTCTTAGAAAACAACCACATTTTTTTGTAATCGCACCCCAGATAGAAGTCACATCCCTAGATAACAGTCACACCCCTAGATAGTAGTCACACACCTAAATAATAGTCATGCTCCTAGACTGTAGTCACACCCCTAGACAATAGTCACACCCCTAGATAAGTCACACCCCTAGAGAGTAGTCACACTCCTAAACAATAGTCACAACCCTAGACTGTAGTCACACCCTAGACTGGAGTCATACCCCTAGATAATAGCCACACCCCTAGACTATAGTTGCATTCCCAGATTGCAGTCACAGCCCTTTGACCCACACCCCTTAGGCTGTAGTCACACCCCTTAGACTATAGTCACACCCCTAGGATGTAGTCACACCCCTAGACTACAGTCACACCCCTAGGCTGTAGCCACACCCCTAGACTACAGTCACACCCCTAGGCTGTAGTCACACCCCTAGGCTGTAGTCACACCCCTTAGACTGTAGTCACACCCCTAGGCTGTAGTCACACCCCTTAGACTGTAGTCACACCCCTTAGACTGGAGTCACACCCCTTAGACTGGAGTCACACCACTAGACTATAGTTGCATTCCCAGATTGCAGTCACAACCCTTTGACCCACACCCCTTAGACTGTAGTCACACCCCTAGGCTACAGTCACACCCCTAGGCTGTAGTCACACCCCTTGGACTGTAGTCACACCCCTAGGCTACAGTCAGACCCCTTAGACTGGAGTCACACCCCTAGGCTACAGTCACACCCCTAGGCTACAGTCACACCCCTGGACTGTAGTCACACAGTCACCATTTCCTGAAAATGCCCTAGGTGGACTTATCTTTCTTCCACTTTTTCTGTGAAACCTTTCTAAAACCTATGAAGATGAATGATTCCCTCGGGTCTGTCATAAAACTTGATCAGATAATTCGTAAGAAATCTTCACTCCGTGCAGTGAACTGCAGTTCTGTCTTTCGGACCCACGCGTCACCCTGGCCGCTGGCAGGGCGCATCTCCTCACGTCTGTCTTCCCAAGCTCGGGGCAGGGGAGCTGGTGACCTTGTGCCGAATCGCAGAGCAGGTAACGGGCCGCGCTGCCCGGCCCGCGACACTGCAGGGTAGGATGCGACGCTGCAGGGGCGTAACGGCTCCGGGCTGCGAAGGGGCGCGGCACCGGCCACGCACGTGGAGCCGCGCGGGGTTCGCAGGCTCCGCGACCTTCGCGCTCCGGAAGCCGCCCCGCGCTGGCTGCCCGCGCTGCGCTGCGCTGCATCTCTGGAGGGCGGGGGCGGCGTCGAGTCAGGTCCTCGCTGACGGCCGCCCTTCCCCTGGTGCTCACCTGCCCTGGGGCTCTCAGTGGGGTCGGCACGCGACAGTCCCCTTCTTCACAGGGATGCGACCTTCATCCTGGCGCGTTAAGGTGCTCTTCGCCAAGTCCCAGGGGTTGGAAGTGTCACTGGAGGAGAAGAGGAAGCTCGGCGATGCACCTGCGCAGCCAGTGAGGTTCCAGATATGGTTCTGTGGCTGGGTAAGATGCAGCCACCGGGCGAAGCGTGTGCAGAGCCGCTCTCGCCGTCTTGGCACCTCTGTGTGATCTGTGATCATCTCAAAAAAAAAAGTTCAAGAAAAATGTCAAACAGAACGGTTGGTTTGTATGAGGGCTGGAACATGGCTCTGTTGTATCTGGAGGACTCTCCCTGGTCTGTCCTCTCCGCCTAAGCAAGTGCCCGAGGCTGGTAAGGAGATGGAGGAGGAAGGTCGTCCTGGTGGATGGCGTCTCCGTTCCCAAAGCTGTGATGTGCCTCCCCTTGACCTTGCTCCCATCTCCCCTTGTCAGTGACTCCCTGGACCTTCTTACTGAAAAGGATACACTAACTCCTCCCTGCCTCTCTTTCCTGCTTAGTTTTCCTCCTGCACTTACCACCTTTAACCCATTACACATATTTTTTTTTTACTTCTTTATTTTGGTGTCTGTTCCATCCCACCAGAATGTGGGCATGGTAAGAAGTGTGTGTGTGTGTGTGTGTGTGTGTGTGTGTGTGTGTGTATCTGTCTATCCCATTTCCTAGAACAGAGTTTGGTACCTAGAACACACTCAGCGAATGCTTGTTGAATGAATGACTCTTTGTAGAAAACGAGATCTTGAAAATAAGCGAATTTCCCCAAGAGAGAAGTAGCTCGAATCTGCCCATCCTTGTAGGGAGAGCAAACCTGCCTTTGAAGCTAAGACCTTCTTCCTGTGTTCAGACTTCAGAAAAAGAAGACGCTACTGATAACATCTGAGAGGAAGGAGTCAGTCACCGCACCCAGCCTGTGCATGTAACGCTATACAAATTGCCTTTTTATGCACCAGCTTCCGAAACAGTTTCCAGAGATGGATTATCTTACTTTCCTTTTGGCTATTCTTCATGTACACAAAGGTAAAGATAATCTTTATGCCTTCATTTAAAAAACTAACTCCATTTTTGGTATTACAGTGTGACATGTGCAGGATTTCTTGGATAATTTCTCACTTGTTCAAAGGGCTAGAAGTTACAAATGCCAACGTGAGCAGTGGAAAACTATCAGTCTTCCCAAGATCTTAACTTCCTCTGTTGTTAGAAAGCTCGAGGTATTTATTTGGTGTTCCATTATTAAACCTAACTGCATTTATGTCACGTTGTATATTTCAGCTCTATGTGAAGAGATATTTTGGGACACAGCTGTTAAATTTGCTGAGAATATGACTCTAGAATGTGTGTACCCATCAATGAACTCCTTTACCCAGATTGAGTGGTTTAAGATCCACGGCGTGCAGAAGAAGTTCATAGGCATTTTCCACCCGACTCATGGTGTGGTCCTACGGGAACCCTATGACAAGAGGCTTCACCTTCTAAACTCAACGACGGCTCCCAACAAGGTGATCCTTTCCTTTTATAATGCCTCCGAGGCTGATGTTGGCACCTATTCCTGCCTTTTCAATGTTTTCCCACGTGGATCTTGGGAAAAGAAAATACGCGTGGTTCAGTCAGGTAAGGGCAAATATCGTTTCCCTTTACCCACCCACAATATTGAATTCTGTCAAGCCCAAGTAGAAGCTGCAAATGCTTTATCCCATTCTTGGGCTTTCGCCAAGCCCATTTCCAGGTTGCATGACCTTACTGTTTCAGAGGAGTGATATTGGGGGTCGATTTCATTTCTCTTGGTGTGCTGTCATTTCCGAGTGGAAGTGTCTCTTTGATCTGAATCCTGAGGCAGAAAGCACAGGTTTTATGTATCTTCATGATAACGTGAGCCTAGATTGAGTTGATGGGGCCACATGTGGGTTCAGGACCAGGTCCCTCCCTTTCACTAGGCATTCAGCACTAGCTTCAACTTCGGGATGACTCAGGGTCTTTTTATGCAACATCATTTGAATCTTGGCAGGGTTCAAACAGAGGCCTGTCTTTCACCCCTTCCAAATTTGACTAGAGAGGACTCTTTCTTCAGAAGTCACTCGCTACCATGTGAGAGAGTCTGATGATGTCCTTGAGTATTTCCTGCTCTGTCTCCCTGTGGTTGTGGTTTGGTCCTAGAATGGCCATGTAGAGTAGATATGGTGCACTGAGAAAGCTCGGGTGTTGTAGCCAGTCCATTAATATAAACTGGTATCAGTGGCACTCTCTCTTCATCTTAGGTTTCTGAAGAGGCAAGGTGAGCTAATAATAGCACTCTCTTTGTTCAACAGTTTAGGGAGACTATATTTACAGAACTTGGCCCATGGTCATCAGAGAAGAGCAGGTATTACTACCACCATTATTACTCTCTTTTCCTAGACTTTTGATAAGAAAAGATTAATGATGACATTTTCATTTATAAGTGACAGTCTAATGAAGGGAATATTTTGGAACCATGCATTTCTTATCTGGTGACTCTCAAATCATACCCCTTGGGCATATAAAGGAGAACATTATATGAATTATTTGTAAGAGCTCCATGTTCTGTGCTTCGTGTGTATATGTGTGTGTGTGTGTGTGTGTGTGTGTGTGTGTGTGTGGTGTGTTGCTGGGGATTAAAGCCAGAGCTTCTCATAGGCAAGCACCCTACTGCTGAGCTACAACCCCAACCCAAGCAATCTATCTTCCAAAAAACAATTACAGTATTATATGAGGAACATGAAGGTATTGCAAGGAAATAAAATGTCCATGTGCATAGTTTCCCTTCTCTTTATGTTTAGCTCAGCTCTGGACTAATTTTGCATATATGACTAGGGCTTAAGGAGTGTCAATTGGCAACAGTGCTTTAATTACACATAATTATTTGAAGACTCCATCTTGCCACACAAGAACTCATTTGCTGCTGCATGTAGACATCTGTTAAGCACTGTTTGCAAGTTTTTAGGGTGTGGTCCACTTCTGACCAGCCTTTCAAGTGAAGGCATGGGTTGGTAAAGGTCTTGGAATGGAGTGGCGAGCCACTGCATATGGGGCCTGAGCCTCCAGGGCTGGGAGGAGATGGGCCCCTCTCCCTGTCGTGTGTGGTCAGCCTCTAAAGTTTTGGCATCAGGTCAGGTATTTCGATTTCTGTCACAGGGCAACCAATTGAAAACAGGCAGCCTGGCCTTTTCTGAGTGTTCTGGATAGAGTGTGGAGCAAAATTGTCAAGGTTACTGCTACACCAGGGTAGGATTTTTGGCATCATGTGTAAACAGCTTTGGGAATAGCCCCCTATTCTTATCATCTACCTTTGTTGTCCTTCTTATATTTTGAAGTGGGGGAAGAGAGCTCCTGCCTTGTGGGCTTTTTCACAATCAAGGGTGAAATGTTCATCCAGTTGCCCGTCAGACAAAGAGGTACCCAGTGCTCACCTGGTTTGCATTCCTTGTGATGGTAGCTTTAAATGTGTTCTGTTCCTGTTGGTCTTGGTCATCTTTATTTCACAGAACAGTTGATGTAGTGAGCCAGTGAGGATGTTCTACCTGATTAGGAGATTTGAGGGCTTCATTGGTTCAGACTAAGGATAATAGAGAGTTTAAACACAATATTAGTTGTATTTCAAAGTTACCTTAAATATATCAAAGATTTCCCTTATGTGCTTTTTTCCCAACATGCGGGATCTCTAAAGATTGCATTTTTGTATAATGTCAGGGGGAGCTGATGATCTATTTAACAAGAAAGAACTAAAACTTGGACTCTAAAAATTCTAATTCTGCCTTACACGCGTGTTGACTTCTCGTCTGTTGGTAGCTTTTCAGGTGTGGGGAATGCTCGTGTCGGTGTTACGCAGGCCTTCGCCCTTAGCCCCCACCACACACTTGAATGTGGGCATGTCTTTGATTTTCCAGGTGAGGGTCCTGAGGTCTAGTGACTTTCCAGGACCTCAAGCTCCACATATGTCCCCTTGGTAAAGTTGGAACCAGACATAGAGTGACAGCGTGGGGGACACGTTCCCCCACCTGGGCCTTTGAAAGAAGGAGTTGTTAACTATTGCACACCCTGAACCTCCTCCTTCCCCTCTCCCTTTCAGCCTAGAGTTGAGCCAATTGGATGTCTCATTCTGGAAAAAATGGCCCTGTTAATAAAAAAAAAAAAAAAAAAAAAAAAAAAATCTTAAAAATGTGTGTCAGTTTCATAATAGACATTTCTGAATTAGCAATGGAGTTAGACTATTTACTAGTAAAAATGGCTGCATGAATTTTAGCTAGTTAATTGGAAAACATGCTGAGGTAACTTACTCCTAAGTTACCTAAACTTTCAAAAGCAGTCCTGTTTTATGCAAGAGTAGTGATGGAAGTAGGGTCCTGGGGAGATTTTCTGCCTCCTTGAAATCTCTGGCCTTACTAGTCAGTTAAAGAAAATGTAGTTCTGTTTATTATAAAAGTGACCACCAAATGGGCCACCCACTCAAATATCATGCTACCTAACTTTTACAGGGTACCTACTTGGTATGAAGTATCCAAGTGTCATTTCACTTAATATTTGTGAAATACGGTGGAGAGGTAATGTCTTCCGTGCCAAGACGGAGGGCACTGAGATCCAGGGCTGTTAGCCAACTCATTCAAGTTTGCTGAGTCGCTGAGTTACAGTGCCCAGCGAGAGTCTTGTCAGTGTTTCTGAAGTGTCAGAAATGACATGGAAAGCACGTGTCTCCATCAGAATGCATCCGGGCAGCAAGGTAGGGAAGAGTCATACTGCACCTTGAAAAACCGGAAACAGTTCTTTAAGATAGAAAGGCTGTGATAAGGGAAGAAGAGAAGATGGAGAGAGAAGTGTGTCTTGAGGGTACTGATGATGGAGAGAAGGGCACAGGGTCAGTATAAAGCTTGTCCAGGGGAGAGAGAATGACCCCATAGAGCAGGAGGCGGAGTCTGAGTAGAAGGTGGTTCTCACACTGCACCCCTGGGCTCTTGGCTCCCCAAGAGGTGGCCTGAGAGGTGGCCTTAAGAGTGAGGACGAGACTCTCTCCCTGCCCCACCAACAAATGGGCTCAGTGTATGACACTTTGGAGTCTCAGGTAAAGTATTTGTACAGTATTTTCAATATTAAAAAAGAAATTTCAGACTATCAGAGCGGCAGAGTGTTATACGCGAACCTGGAAAGTTACAATGCCTCAGATCTTGTTGTGCTTAAAGGGGTTTTGAACTTCTCTCATGTAGACCACGGGACCTTGCTGAACATGTTTTAGAGGGAGACACAGACCAAACTGATTTGTTTTTCAATGCCAGGAAGATTCAACTAGGTTCGGTCAAGGTCTTCAGCAATCTGTGTGGTGCCTTCTCTTGCTGGGGAAGGCCAGTCTTTTTATTGTATTCAGGTTTTCACTTGATTGGATGAGGGCCACCCACATTATGGAGGGCAATCTGTTTATTCAAATTCACTGATTTAAACATTAATCTTATCCAGCAGCAAGTTCAAGTTCACTCAAAAAATTGCCATCACATCTATTTTGGAAAATCATATGACATTAGTTGGGTTAAAGAATCACTTATCCTATTATCCAATACTTCCACTGTTTGATGTTTTAGAGAATGTCCCATACGGGAGAAATGCCCCACAGTGTTTGCAATGGTGATAGTAAGTGCAAACAAATTGGTAACAACCAAAGTACCTATCCCCAATTTCAGTTGGGGAATGGGCAAGTACATTGGAAGCATTCATACAATAGCGTACTCTGCATTTCTGAAAAGGCACTGGAGTGTCACTGTGCTCACCAGCAGGGATGAATCTTGGGAACATCAAGTTGAGAAAAGCAAGCAAGTTACAGAAAGGTAACTAGGGCATGATTCCTCTCCTTTAAAGTTCAGAGATATGCAAAATCCAACAATATGTTATTTATATGTGTCAAACACAAATGGTAGGACTATAAAGATAAGCAAATCTTAAAAGCATGAGCAGGAAGGAGATAGAGACAGGAGGGGGCCACAGGGATTTTCTAAGCTCACAGTCCTGGTTTATACTCACATATAGTGTTTTATTTCCCACTTGTCTCAAAAACATTTTTTAAAGATTTCTTTCAGAACTTTTGAATTTCTAATAAAAATGTTGAAGAAAGATGTGATTCTTATTTTTGAGCCGTTAGAAAATAATTGTCTAAGTTAAGGGTGGGATTTTCATTCCGATATGGCCTTCAGGTCAGAGAGAGGGAAGCTTCAAGAATGATTCTGAATTTTTAAGACCCAAGGACAGAAAAATAATGGTTTCATTTGCAAAGATGGGCAATCAGGAGGCCACCCGGACTGTAGGAGAGGAGAAAGGTCTGTTGCAGGAGCACTGAGTTGTAAAGTAGCCTGTGATTGGCTGAGAAAGGAAATCCCCAACCGATAAACAAGAACTAACATTGGAATACCAGTTTTTAAGTCGTTTGAGTGAGAATGTGAGAAAGATGGTTAGTGAAGTCCTGGTGGACAGAGGCTGCAGTCCAGGTGAGGCGCTAGGGGGCTTGGAGAGCGTCTAGACAACATAGAAGGCGTAGGGGAAGGAGGGAAAGCAGCGGAGGGGAGCGGACGCAGAACAGGCGTGCTACTGATTTGGAGAGCAAATTCTACTCGGGTTGCAGGGGAGGGGTCCTCTCTCCTGCTCCACAGGAGCGCAGGTGCGCAGTGCTGGCCGCATCGGGTTTTTGACCCTGAGAACTCCACATTCCAGTCTGCTTCTCTCGACTCGGCACAGAGATGTTTCGCACTGTCTCCATTTAAGGTTTCCTTCGGTCCTGGGCTGCACGAGGCGCTCTGTATCATCCGCTGGTTCTGAGAAGGCGCCCATCCTGACCCCCGTCCAGGTTGGTGTTGTCGACTGGGTTTCAGTAGCTCCACTCCTCGTGAGTTCTTGCATTTATGTTTCTTCTTAGGGGCCCTTTAATATCCAGGGCCCAGATGAATGGCAGGTGTGAGGAATCCCATGATGGAGAGGCTTCTAAAGATGACGCCGGTGTCTCCGCGGGGCCCGCAGGGCCAGCCTTTCTCCTGATGTTGGTGCGATGACAGGATTCAAAGGTGGGAGCTGGCTTGTATGCATGGGCTTGCTGATTTGGGGAAAATTAACTCATTTATTAACTCGCTCATCAAGTCTTCACTGAGAACCTTTGATGCGCCAAGTAATAATGTTCAGTGGTTTGGAAGACAGGGATAAAATTGTATATTGTAAATTATGATTTAAGGCAAAAAGCAGTAAGTACTATTGTAATTGAGAGGACAGAATTCACTTTTAATTAGAAATCCAGAATAGATTCCCTGAGAAAATGGAATTTGAACTTAACCTTGAGGGAGGCAGTTGGAATATTTGGACACTAAGATGGGTGAACTAACATTCCAAGAGAATTACTTTAGAAAATCCCCTAGAAAAGAGATAGCTTTGGGTCTAACTTAACCAACTCTGGAAGATGAGTTTCATTTTTTAAAGAGGACTCTAACAACAATCCCTAACAGTGAAAACCTCTAAAATCAAATGAACACATAGGATCGGTCAATAAATCAGTGCAGTTTATTCTGGTTTACAAGTCATGGCTTGGCTTATTGCAACCTGTTGCTTCAAAAGGCACAGGAAGCTGATGTATTTTGCAATTGTCTTTCACAGTCTACCTGAAGATATTCATATGCTGTCGTTACAGCTTGTTTTGCCTATCCCAAATTCAAAAGGAAGGAAGAAAACGTACACAAATAACGTGATCTTGCTGTCAGTGAAGGCACACAGGGAAGGGGCAGGCTGGGTCTGAAAGGTTTTTCCTGTCTAAAGAAGTTCCAATGGGAGGTGCAGCCCCCTCTTTCCCTGATACGGAAGTTGCCAATAAATGCCAGCTTTGCATTCGGTTTCACTTTTTGACGTTTCTTTTCTCTTTCCTTCCTCCCTTCCTTCAGGATTGAACCCAAGAGCACTTTACCACTGAGTTACATCCCCAACCTTTTTGTTTGTTTTTGATTTTGAGGGAGGGTCTTGTTAAATTGCTGAGACTAGCCTTGAACTTGTGATCCTCCTGCCCCAGCCTCCTGAGTCTCTGGGATTATAGGTGTGCACCACCACACCCAGCTGTTTTTGACATTTCTGGATAATGTTGAATTCTTTATTTTTATTATGCTTTTGTCTTCTTAGTTCTGTTTTTAATTGACAGATATTGTGGGTCATATTTTTGGTGTACAGTTTGATGTTTCAATACACATATACATTTGTTTTATCTTAGTGTGGATTCATTCAGTTGTAACCATCCTATGCACCTCTATTGCTTTTAATTTTTTAGAAGTGGGATGGAAAAATAAGGAAAAAATGCTTCAGATCTATTGTTTAAAGAATGAATCCATTAAACCCTTCTTAAAGCCCATTCTAGAAAGCTCAGAAATAAGTCATAGAAGTTTTCCCTTTTCTATATTTGTGTGCATTTATACATACACATATAAGACTAAAAAAGAGTCTGTAAAATGATACATTTCAGTAGTTTTTCATTAAAGGATAAAGAGAAAAGGTATTAAATGGTGCCTATAAGAAATAGTCAACTAGTGAAACAGGAACATTTTAAAGGCTTAGAAATCGAAGCCGTTAATGAAATAAAATAGTGTATAGGAAGCCAGATAATAAAGAGCATTTTAAGACTCATGGAAAGCAAGGTTATGGTCACTGCGCTTCTCAAGGGCACAGTAAATAGAAATCTGAGAGTGAGGTAGTGACCAGGGCCTGTGCCAAGGTGGTTATTATTGACTTGCTTTCCCTCTGCTGAGCCTGGGAGGAGCCGCTTGAGCAGACATGTCACCAAGGGACACAACCCTCTGGCAGCTCTGTGCCCCCAAATCAAAACAAGAACAACGCTGAAATGACCTCTAAGACAAGATAATACTGGACTTATATTCGTGATTGAAGACGACAGCGGAATGAGCATACAAGCTCAGGTCTCGGGTGGGTTTTTGGAGTAAGTTCTGTCTGGATTCTTCAGTCCTGGCTCCACTTTCTCTGCCTGCCCTTAGGCCGCTGAGACAGCCCAGTCTTCTGCACTTACTCGCTGCGGCACCTACGAAGGAGATTTATAATTCAGACGTGTTTGAATGCACTCAGGCACAGCAGAGAGCAGGGGAACTGGTTGTGGTCTTTGCTCAAACCATTGCGTCCACTTGCGCAAGACCGAGCCGTGTTGACGACGGATCTTTTACTTCCAGGAAGGCTGTAGGGTAGGGCGCACTGGGCCGGGTTGCCGGGGAATGAACCACAGCCAGGCTCTTGCCCAGCCCGGCCCAGGGCCCTGGACGTTTCTCGGCTCCGCGGGAGGCCGTGCGTTCTCAGCTCTCAGTGATCAAGACACCTCGCACCGCTTCCACTGGTTTCCCCACAGCTGCTCGTCACCCAGCACCCAAAGGCACTGCCAACCACCATCTCTGGAAGGCGTTTCCTCTGCAGAGCGGGTGTCGGTGCGTGGGTGCTCTGCTTGTGGAGGGTGGGAAATGTGGCTTCGTGGCTGAGCCAGAGCTGGCGTCAGATAGTCGTGGGTGTCCGCGCGAGGAACGGTGGAACATGTGCATCCCACGCAGAGCGCGGCTGTCTAGGCTTCCGCGTTCTCCGGAATTCCTCCCATCAAAGCTTGGAAACGGCAGAGAGTGGGCATCATTCTCTGGCACTTGCTCTCAGAAGCTTCTCTGTAGGTTGAGGTGTAGGTGTGAGTGACCTTCAGAGAAACCTTATAGGAATTTACTAAAGGACACAAAGTTTTGACTGAAAGCTAAAGTTTGCATCTCATAAAAATAAGTTCTAGATTTTTTTTTTGAATGTGCAAACAGATTAGAAAACAAGTAACTGAAGAAAGGGGGAGAATTAAAGCTTTCAGCTTATGCTTGGGCTCCTCAGAGAATTTCCCTTAGAGCTAAAGCTGTCCCTGACAGTTGTTCAGCATCTGTAAAGAGACTTGGCTTCTGAGCCGTGCTTGGGATGCAGGTCTTTGTCTTTTCTTGGTTTTATGGGGAGTGGAGGCTGCAGGCAGGATGACTTCCTTTCCTTCCAGAGCATGGTGGGAGACTATTTGTGAAGACATTAAAGATTTTGAAACTGTTAAGAATTTGAAGACCATCAAGTCAATCCTTCAGGGATCAATGCAAAATTACTCCCTCAGGCAACATCACTTCTACTTACTCTAGAATAGTTTTAATTAAATAACTCAGCTGATGGGGCTGCTGGCACTCCCTTGAGAGATTATTCACAATCCAATAAATCTCAATGTGAGAAAATTTCCCCTGACTTCAGCTTTTTAAGCAACTTACATTTTTTTTTTTAAAAAAAAGCCTTCTTCATAATCTGCCCAGAGAAAAACTCCAATGTTTCATAGAATATTGACAAAAGAAGGCTTCTGAGGACAAAGATGCAGTATACAGCATTCAGAGTACTGGCACCATAAATAGCTATGTGCATCTTACCTGCTGAGTTCAGTGGTGTGCTGACTGCGGCCAGTAAGAATGAAGTCTGGGTATTAGTTCTGTATTTAAATGCTCCATTTAGCTAGCAGAATACTTAAGAAATGTAACATTCTCATTTCAGACGACTAGTTCCCAAGCAGGGAACTATTTCTTGGCAGGCTACATGGATTCTTTATGCTACCAGCATTGGCATTTCAGAATAGCTTAGAGAAGGGTGTGTGTGTGTGTGTGTGTGTGTGTGTGTGTGCAAGGTAATTTCCTTCATTTATTAAACAAAATGCATTTATTTAATCCAAGACTATAGAAAATTTTATATCCTATACCTAAATTATTCCATGAATGCATAAATTCATTTTTTCCTTACAAACTGGATGCTATAATTGAACATATAGCATTTTCATTTAAGAAACAGCCAGGAAATTCAATCATCGTCTCTGAGACAGAGCTTGGTATATTAGTGTATGTCCATGAATGAGACCATTTAGTCTGTCCCATTAGCTCATGAGATCAGATTTCTTAAGCTATCTCTTTAAATTCTTTTAAGAAATAGAGTTGCCCATTTAAATTAAATAAAGGTCACTTATTTAACATAAGACATGTAACTTCCTTCTTCTATTTTTCTTAAGTCCTAGAAATGGTTTCTAAAATAATGAGCATTTAATAAGATGGAAATATTTCCCACTACAGATGTTAAATTTCTTTGAGCTGCCACAGTATTTGAATTTTGATTCTTAACATAGTCTGACCATTATGATTTTAGTAGAAAGAGCAGAACTAATCTAAAGGGAAAATCATTAAGCCTTTTCCTCAAATGACACTTTGGAGTATAGAACTCACTTTATTGGATGAATGTTGACAACAGTAATTTAAACTCTTGTGTGAATCCTTTCTAAATTCATTGAAGAGACATTTATTTTATGCCATGAGGAAATGAAGAAATGAGTAAAAAGGTCTCTGTTTTTGAGAAGTTTATAATCTAAGATGGGAAGTATCCACTTATATGCCATGTGAACTTGTGACCCAGGTGGCCATATGACTGGGTGGAAGCTGGTAAGTAGCACAAAACAAAGTTTGGGGAATTGAGAGGCAACTGAGATTGCTCCTGGTTGTGGAACCGCTGACCTAGAAATCTGGGTATGTTTGGATGGGTGGAGGTGGAGGATGGCAGGAAGAGGGAGGTCCCACAGGAAGAAGCATATCAGAAGCATCACACACAAGGCAACTGCTGCGAATCTGCGGCCTGTGAGAACACAGCTGGTGAGAGGCCTGTGAGGAGGTCGGAGGCTGGCCTATCTACAGATTCCATTCCGTGGCTGGTAAACAGGTTGGCCGTGTTCTGGAGCCATTACCCTAGCAACAGCACGTAGAATGATAAAAGCCAAGAAAGCAGAAAGACTGGCGAGGAAAAAGGAGGCCTGCAGTCCCCAGCAAATCAGGGCCCTGTGTCCAGGGTGTGGGCACCACGTGGTCTCCATGGTGCCTCCATCCACCTTCCTCGGGAAGAAGGCTCACCCCTCAACTTCCTCCTTTCCATTCCCCCTTCTCTTTCAGCAAATACTTAGAGAATATCTGTCGTGTTCTGGGAGCTGTGAGGTTGGGGTACTCAGGGGAAATGTCCCGTCCTGAGCTCAGGCCCTAGTCCAGTGACAATGCCGTTCCATGCTTGCTGGCTGTGGGTGCACAGGACAGTTGGTGGTGCTGGGAGGTGGAGGTGGCATTGCGTGTGGTGTGCCTGTGTTGAAAGGATGGTCCTGGGAGGAGGGAAGGGCATTCGGGAAGCTTCAGAGAACAAAAGACTCTTGAGTTGACTCAGGAAAGGAGATTAAACTTCCTGGGTTGAAGGAGGTCGCCCTGTCGGCGGGGCACCAGGGCGAAGGGCGCCGGGTGTGCTTGGCAGCCTGAGGCCTAGTGAAGCTTGAGTGGAAGTTTGTTTCGTGGTTATTGATGCCAGGTAGTGACCTTGGAGGGGTAGACAGAAGAAATTGGATGTACTATCAGCAGACGCTTGACATTTTTGTTTGGAAGAGGGAAGGTTCGGAACGCCTGGTTTGGAACTGTGGGTGCAGGGCAAGCCCACCTTCTTCCTAAGCTGCGTTTCCTTCCCAGCAGGATGGTGTGTGAACTCACGTTCCCTCCAGTTGCATTTTTTTTTGTGCCACAAATGTACAGCCGTCTTGGATGTTTGACCTTATTCTTTTGGCAACGGGGACCTGTTAGGAGTGCAGACTGGGCACGCAGGTTGCAGTTTAGAACGTGCACTCAGGCAGGATTCTAGAAGCAGGCTCAGAAGCAAAGGAAAGCAGGGAAATCTAGTCAGGAGGCTGTCATGGGGTGCATTGTGTCCCCCCAAAATTGTATGTTGAAGTTCTAACTTCTGGGATTTCAGAATGTGACTCTGAAGGTAGGGTCTTTAAAGAGGTAATTAGTTAAAACAGGCGTTAGAGTGGCCTAAGACAGCTGCTGTGTGAGAAGAGATGGGGCACAGAGAACACCGTGAAGACACCGGGGAGGACGGTTTCTGTGAGGCAAAGGGAGGCCTCACAAGCCCTGGGGAACCTTGACTTGGGGCTTCCAGCGTCCAGGATTGTGAAAAAAATGGAATAAACGTGTGTCGTTTAAGCTACCAGCCCACGGTATCTTGTTCTGGCAGCTCTCTTTACTCACTCAGAAACTCACATCGCGCTTGATGCTCTCGAGTTTCACGCACTCACTTGTTGGGGACAGTGCTTGGCACTTCCAAGACACACTCAAGAAAACAACAAGAGCCATGAGAATCATCAGCATCGACCCTGATAGGAACAGAGGAAGGTGCTGGTTCCGTTCCCAGTAAAATGGAGCAGAGCAGCCGCTACGCGTGTCTCCCAGGAAGTGAAAAGCGTCCCTGGTGGTAACATGTTCGCAGCACGTCACATTGACTGATGGGCTTTGGATATCAGGGGGATATCAGATCAATTGCCTTGTTCCAGTGCAGCAAGATTGGGATGAAGCAGGTGTGGGGGGGGGTATCTATTTGAGAAGTACAGGCAGGAGGGAAGAGGGTTTGGACCAGAACGGGATGACGGGGACTGGGAGTAGTACCTGTTTCAGAGACATTTATAAATCAGAATTGAAGGACCCAGCACCTGACTGGCTGAGTGCGTAGGAAGAGAAGTTAAGAATGACTCCAGTTTCTCTATAGAGCTGAGAATGGGCGGGAACCAGTTTGGAGAGGGAAATATGAGTCGGGTGCCTGGGAGTTAAAGTTGGAGAAAAGTCTTTGCAGATCTGAGCTATGTCATCTGGATCTCCTTTGCCACCTCCAAAGGAAATTCCAAGAAAGTGAGTTAGGTGTTCTCTTTCTTTCCAAGATCATAATGTAGCTCCCAAACTATATTGTGTTTGATATGACTGAGCACATACTCCCAGTGTTCTAGATGAAGGGAAAGAAACGCATCGGCTTTGACTTCCTGGCCGTCTAGAGCTCCCCATTTGGATGGTGCCATTGAAAAGACACTTGTTCTGAAACCTGGTGTCTGTCACTGCTGGATGTGCCTCTCTCAGACAAGCTGGCCGACCCCCTTGTGGAGCAAGTGGAGTGGAGTTTTCCTGTTCCTGGGGAGATGGTTTTGTCCATTTTGTAAGTTAGACTAAGAGCTCCTCATTTCTTTCAAGTAATACATGTTACCTCCTGTTTCTAATGGGATATTTGCGAGTCCTCTAATAGTTTCCTTCACAAAGAGGAGAACAAACGATTCATTGTATCCTTGTCATTCTCTGTTCACTGGAAAACTTCTGTGGTCTATGCTGTTTGCAAATGCTATCAAGTTTCTCTCACTTTCTTTCCTTGATGTGTGGGAAAACTTTTCATCACTCACCTGAGCATCTTTCACAAGATATTTTTCAGATTCTCTTTTGGTTTGTTGCTCATTTGCACCTCTGGGTCTTTAGCTCTTCCCCGTTGAAAGGTCTTTTGCTTTTTCTGGTGAGACCTCCATCTGACTGTAGCACTTTTGACTGCCATGGAACCAGGAGGGGTTTTATTTTAAGCACCCAGTCCTTTAGATCTGTTAGAATATATGTTCCTGGACTTTCAAAATATGTTTTTCAGTATTCTTGAGGTTTCTTTTGGGATTTTTTGCCTTTTCAACTATACCTTTTATTTTTAAACCAGAATATTTGCATTTTATTATAGTTTCCATTTGTAATTTTGCAAAATTTCCAATTAACTCTTTTGACTTTGCCTTTCTAGTCAGAGTTGCCTTTAGTCATTTGATGGTGGCAGTTGCTTCAAAGTGTGTGGTGTGTGTCTCTGCTCCACTCCATAATGTGTTTAAAATTCAACATAACTTTCTTCCTGTGGATTCAGTCACAAATGTAACCTAAATGGGGTGAGTTCCAGGCTTTTTCAGAGAGGGATTCAAGATAGAAGATTGGTAATTTAAGTAGCCTACCCGTCTTCCCTCATTCAGTTCTTCTCTGTCCCATTTTACATAATATTTCCCTCTAGTCTTGTGGTTTTGGGTAGGTGGTCTGCAGCATGTCACAGAGGCTAGTTCCACCTCATAAGAACTTTGAGGTTGCAGTAGCAGTTGCTGCTTAGATCTGAGCTAAGCCGTCCTCTCTGGGTGATGCCGTGTCTGTGGTTTTGAATTCTGAAGGCACACTACTCTGGTGATCTTTATTGAGCGACCTTTTTGCATTCTGAATCAAATGTGTCATTTATATCAAAGTTGTCCCTTTCTGTGAGTTTCGTATGAATTAATTTTTTTAGGCCTCCAATATTCATGAAGATAAAGTTATGAATTTCTGTTAGTCAGTTTTTAGGTAAAAAAGGCCAGAGTGGCATAAGGCAGGGATAAAAGGAGAAGGACTTTTCAGCAGCTGGCACTGAGATTCGAAGCTCTGTGAGTCAGGAGGAGGGGTGGGTTCCCCTTGTCCATGCATCAGTCCTCCTGGCCCCCAGCCCCAACCTCGCCTTCCTGCAGCATGACCGCACTCTCCAGCTTTATACTGTGTCTGCCCTTTTTTAAAAAAAACATCTTAAAGCTATATCCCCCTTCAGAACTGCTCCCATGCCATTTTTCTCTGCCCTGGTCACTTCAGAGCTGTCTGAGGCTGGAGCTGGGTGGATTTGGAAAGGCCCTTTTCCCGTGCGTCGCTCTCAGCGTTGTGTCCTCAGGACGGCCCAGCCCACAGTTTCCTGGCTGCCTGGGATTAGTGGAGAGATGAGTCACCGTTTCTGTTGAAGTCAGTCGGCCCCTCTGAGGAGGCAGTCGGGCCCCTTACTGCTGATGTTCTGTGTAGCCTCGTTGATTTTCATGTGACACCTTAGAGACCCCTAGCAATCGTTCAGGCCTTACCTCTTAACACTGAGGATTTTTTCTCATTTCTTATTCCAGGCCTATTATTTGTATTTTAAAACTAAGATCTATCTTTTGTACTAAGAAGAAATCAAAATGTTGCAATGCCTCTTCAATTCTTTTATAGACACCTTCTATTTTCCTGCTTTGTGTGCAGCTTTATGCTTCATTTAGTGAATGGTAACTGGGTATTTTTCATGGGTGGATTTCCTGTTTGATGAAGCTGGTAATGATGGGTAATAAAAGCAGTGAGGATTTTTTTTATAAGTTATAAAGAAGAGGGGTTTGTTCTAGTGTGGGATCCGGAGGTGCCAGGTCTAGAGGCGGCCTCTGGTGACGGCCTTCTTCAGGGGCAGAGTCCCAGGGCAGCACATGTGGAGCAGGGAGCAGGTGCGTGCGTGTGTCCAATGCTGAAGATTCTTGGTGGTCCCTTAAGTGCAGTGATCCAAAGACAGAAATGGGACTGCTTTCAATGTCCATGAAAACAAACAACAATCCAGAAAAACAACAGAATATCTCAAAGAAATACAAAATCCAGACTGAAAGTGAAAGTCTGGAGGAAAAGAATCTCTAGGATTAAGAGTGTAAGAATAAATAATAATATCACAGAGAAGTAACACCATCACAGAGAAATGACAGCATCACAGAGAAACGACAGCATCACCGGCAACTTAGGTCAAACGGCACTGGTAACATTTAGGGTGTCTGGATTTACATCCTTGACTTTGGTTCATAGCTACTTAGACTGAGTGGTGACAGGCAAGGTAGCTGGGTCGGGCTCCAAAGGTGGTACCCACAGTTGGTGGCACCGGAAGTTATGTCCACTTCTAACAGCCGGCCGTGTGCAGAAGTGAGAAGGGGAGGACCCTGCCCTCAGATGGGGCAGAGCGGGCTGAGCAGGTGACTCGTGAGGAGGTTTCAGGGTGAACGCAGGTTTCGAGGGTTTTGGCAGAGAGGAAAGTCGTGGGGTGGATGAGAGTGGCCCAGCCCGAGCCCCGCAGCCTCATGGGGAAGGCAATCTCTGGCATGGGCAGCGTGATGGGAGGTGCGGAGGCCCCAGCCCAGTGGGCTCTGTGCAGCCAGGCCTGGAGCTGCAGGTCAGCAAGCAAGGACGCCTGACCAGATTCACGTCTGGGAAGGAACTCCTTCCAGAGAAGAGACTGGATACAAGCTCCTGGCATGAAAGACTGAGTGACAGCTTCTACTGCACTTGTCTGCAGATGGAGAGGGAGGGACACACAGGGGACACACAGAGCCCTGCAGGTTGCTAGTTTGTAGTTGTCAGTTTAGGAGCCGTGTGTGCTCTGTGATTGACATCTGCTAATCTGGGATGCGATGAGCTTTGTGCTCTTTTTGTTAAGGGATGGAATCAAATTCTTGGATTGAAATACTAACTTCACTAGCCATGACTTTTTCTTTTTAAAAATACTTTTAAAAATGAGAGTAAGGATAAGAGTGCCCAAGATGTACAGTGATTCTGGAGTCAACAAAACCTTCCCTGGAGGCCACTATATCACATGGTAATACTTAGTATATTTTAAAATTATTATGATGAATCAGTCAAAAAAAAAAAAAAAGAGAGAGACATTAAAAAAAAAAAAAGAAAGAGAGGGAGAAACAGCAAGGCTGGTTTTCTGCAGCACCAGGGTTCTACCCCAGGGGTGCCCCAGAACTGACCGACAGCACGGCGACTGTACTCTGCCTGGTCTGGTCTCCAGCTCCAGGTCCTCCTGCCTCAGCCTGGCCGTCGCTGGGATTGCAGCGAGTGCCACGGTGCTGGCTAAGGCTCGTTTTCTTTTGAAGAAGAATCATGAGTAATACTAGGAAAAGGAGAAATGCGGAGGACAGACTGTCATGAAAGTAAAAAGAAGAGTTGAGATTTCGCAAGTGACACGAAAACAGGGGCGCGCTGGCGGGGCCAGAGCGACGGCGGATGGTTGGCTGCCGGAGTCCACCTTCCCGCGCGCTGAAAGGCCGCGGAAACGCCGGTGCTCAACACTCGCCCTGGAGGATGGTGAAGGTGGACGGCAGGGAGGCCCTGGGGCTGGTGAGGCCCAGGCAGGAGAGGGCGGGCCAAGGGGCAGCGCCGGTTTTTCCCATTTCTGGTTTTGGTCTAAAGACAGAGGAAGGACAGAAGTAGATAAAGACAACCTGCTGGCCATGTTCCTTCAAGTAGCTAGTCGACTCTGTTTTGAAATAATTTCATTTTTAAAATCCTCACTCCGTATTGGTGCTGTTCAGCAAACTGCCCACCTTCTTACTAGTTGAGTGTGGAATTAAATATAAATTATGATTATTAGAAATAAATTACACACACATCTCAGGGCATAGCTGATGTGTTGGATAATGAAAAAGAGATGAAAGTGACATTTTTGGAAAAGTGAACTCAAACCAACAAGAGAAATTAAAATTGGATAGGAAACGTAAATCCCTCTGCTTTAGTGAACACATCAACAACTATGGGAGGTCTGTGTACATAGGACAGCAGGGTGAATGAAGAGGTGAGTGGGGGGTAAAGTAGGAGCACAGCGCGGGGCAGGCCTGGAGTCCAGGAGGAGACGCCTGAGAGCCCTCGGGGACTCCACAGGCCAAGGCGGCTCAGAAGGACAGGAGCTTGCGCACCCACAGGAGGGTGGCCAGGGAGGGAGTTCAGAGACCAGAAGAAGAGACTGTCATGGGAGGATCTGCAAGTGCCAGGCCTGAAGCGAGAGAAGCGTGGCTCTCAGGACTCCTGGCAGGCGCTGGAAGTTTGGATCTTGTCCTGAAGTTTAGGGGGTGCCAGGATCATAAGCCAAGGACTCACAGGGCCTGATTCAGTTTACTGAAATTTCTCTGGCTGTGTGCTGGAGGTGGGTGGAGGTGAGGTGGGCAGGAGCAGGGAGAATAATGCAGTGGTCTCTCTCCCAGGGCGAGGTGGTGGGGAGGTCTGCTCAGTAGGAAGAGCGGAGCCGCGGTGGATGTTAGGTGGGAAGAGGAAGGCGGTCTGAAGTTCAGAACTGAGTTAAAGGAGGGAGTGGTCAAGCGGAGGGTGAAGACCGGCTTCGGATCCTGGTAGCAGGGACCTGGGGTGCGATTTGCAATGACAGAGATGGCCAGAAGGATACCACGTCACTGAGTTCAGAAGGCCACAGCGTTATCTCAACATCCCTTAAAGCAAAGTCGAGCATATAATGAATGCTCACCAAGTGCACATATTGAGTATGAAAACCTCCTGTCTTCTTATGTACAAAAGAGCACAAGGTACTGTCACAGGGGCTGGGGTGTGACTCAGGGGTGGAGCTCTTTCCTGGCATGTGTGAGGCCCTGGGTTTGATCCTCAAAATAAAAACATAAAATAAAATAAATTGATAAAAAGTTTGGTTTCTCTCCTTAGTGGATTTACATTCTAGCTAATGAATGATTTTTTCATGTAAAAGATGAGGCTCATATCTCTAGTACAATGACTCATCAGCAAGTATTATTTTTGTGGTTCAACTCTTGTCTAAACATTAAGAAAATATTCTTTTTTTCTTGTATTACTCTATGAATCAAACACATCACCATTTCTTGCTTAGATGATAAATGTTTTGAGTCATAGCTTTCTGGAAAACATTTTATTTCATACAGATTAGTCTGACAGCTTATTTTTTACTTTTTATTTTCAATTTTTTAAAGAAGACATATTTCATTTTCAGGGTCCAAACTCTATTTCGGGAAAGAGAAAGTGGGCGTGAGCAGATGATCTGCGTCATACTAAATCAGCCCCTAGGGCTAGCGTATTCTTAAATTCTATTATTTAACATTAGCTCTGTTTTGTTTATCTTACATGATTTCTAAAGTAGCTATGTGCCAAATTAATCTTCTAATATGCAGTGAGGCTTTTAGTTTTGTTAGTGTGTTTTGCAAGAAAATCACCAATCACCATTGTGGTCATTACCCCTGCTTGCTTGAGCCATGGCTGATTTATTTATATGCATCACTCAGATGCCTAATTTGGGCCAGTGAGTAGATGGTTTTTGCTGTTGAATACAATTCCAAAAGTGCTTTGTTCGCCTATTACTCCACAGCAATAAGCCTCCAAGACGGAGCGGCATACTGTGATAAACCTCACCTTGATCCAAGCACGTCAGGGTGTGTTCATAATCGCTGTCCTGGCTGGGCACATCCTGCGATTAGGCTCGGATCCCCAAATTTTATGGCTTTTTGTTTTGTTTTGCTTTTAAAAGGCAAACCCATAAAGGTGATAAATGTAATTCCAAGATAATGGAGTTAGGAAGCCATTACTGAAGGCAATTTTAGAGGAAAACAGAGAGTGTAAAATGATGACTTTAAAATATTTAAAATTATGGAGGTGGAAATTAAATTGCAGACTTTGAAGGGAAGTGTGGACCGTGGAAGGGAAATGGAAGTCATCCCTAATTTAGAGAAAGAATTTACAGTGAGATAAAAGAGCCAGGGAGAATGGCAAACATTGAGTTTAAATATTTCAAAAGGAACCATTTCAATTAGTTTCTGCATTTAAAAAAAATGGCACGTAGCCATAGATAGGACTTACCGATTCATAGGAGGCAGATTTGTCTAGCTCTTCCTGAATAACTGTAATCTAGAAAAAAAATCAGTAGTTTTTTTTTTTTTTAAATTCATCTTTGCTTCTACTGTTTACAATTTTAATGTGGTTCTTAGATGATTTCTTGCAAAGGGAAAGCCACTACTGCATAGAACGTGCCCAGGGATTTTTGGTTAGTTGCATTAACGTTGGATTCATTTATTAGATTAAAAATACATTACGTGGACTTTTTGATCAATTACTAAAATGTTATACATTTCTGTGTTTCTGTATATTTCTACTTTTTCTTCTAACAACTTAAAAGTGGCAGCAGTCCCCAACCCTATCATGTCTAGTGTTCTTTTTCATAATAAGTATTTTATCAGTCCCTTAACTGTTCTGAACTCCTGTTCACAGAGAAGAAAACTATCTACACATATAATTTCAAAAGAATAAGTATATGATCTAAGCATGACATAAAGGAGAGATAAGAAGGAAGTAACTTGTAGTGAGACGGTAGGAATTTTAGTGTGTAAATGTCGGCACTAGTAGGTGATAAGACAAAGGGAGGAGGGTAAGTCGCCCACCTCTGCTCAGGACCCTGTGAGCCGGCCACACAGTTGGAGACCCGAACACCCTGAATGGCAAAGTCACAAATATGATGCTCTTTCTGAAATGATCTGCCCCTGGGGGCAAGTGCCAATTCCGCAAGAGTGAAATCGTCCCTTGATTTAAACCGAACAGGAGACTTCCTGGCACGGTCAGGGTAGGCTGGTGCAGTTTAAAAGCATTTTGTGGACTTTTTCTTGTCCCAATTTTCTTTCAGATGAGTCAGGACCGTTTCTATTATTCACTGTAATTCCTTTGAGGGCTGTAAGGTCTGGCCCAGAACTCAAATATTATCGTCAACAGCGTAGGTCCTCAGTTGATAGTGTGCTGGTTTCTTCAGAGCTTGAGAGTTTCTGTTTGGTTGGGAGAAACAGAGCGACAACTGAAAGCACCTGAAATGGTTTTGGTTGCCATCCTCCCTTAGAAGCAGGGCCAGAAAGCTGCTCTGTCTTGCCCTCTCTTCTTTTTTCCAATTTCTTCCAGTAGAAATGCTTTTGTAAAAGAGCAATCTACAGGACTTGGCAAAAATGCTGAACTCTGTAGCTCTCAGTGAGAAAATTGGAAACTGGCAGAGCCATAGCCAAGAACTGCCAACCACAGGTTCAAGTCAGATTTGAAAAGAAAAATTCTACCCTTGGCCCAAGAACACAGTGGATTTACTGGCGGAGGGGATACATTGTAAGTTTCTTTTCTGGAGGTGCTAATAAACTTGAATGAAGCCTCTCCCGTTCTTCCTCATGTGGCCAATGGTGCTGACCCAAAGGTTGACTGGAAGCAATCAAAGAAGCTCTCGGAAAACTGAGAACATACAAGAGCCCCAGAGCTGTTTTGCATGCATCACAAGGAATATTGTATAGAAAAGTAGAAGATCAGACCCAGAGAGCTCACTTCCTGATGTCATATACACAAACTAAATTCTTGGCTAATTTTGCAAATACTGAACATTTTAGATGATTGTTCTGAAAAAATGCTAAGAAACTAAGATCACAATGAGACTGTTTTCCAACCTTTAGAAATACCTTAGGGGAACCGATACATTTCCCGTTCTCTTTGTGTCCATAAACCTCGTTAAGAGCGACAGAAGTGACAGAGAGACCCGGGTGCCAGCATTTCCTGCATGCTTCACCTAGAAACATCTTCTTTTTCCCTTCCTTTGTGGTGGTCTGTAATTTTCCAGTTCCGCTAGCCTTCCTGAGGTTTCTCCCACCTCTCTTGGGCTGTCCCTCTCTCGATAGCATGCAGGCTGGACATGGATTAGGACACCTGAGTCCTGGGTGGATTCTCTATCCACGACAGCTGCTGCCTGCCCACAAGCTCTTGCTTGCAAAAGAAACTCTTCCACCTTTTCCTCAGTTGCCGCTGGTGCCTAACCCAGGGCCAGAGTTTAAATGGCAATGACAGAGGTCGCCATATGATGGACAAGATGTAGACTTACTAAATTTGCCCTAAAGTTATCTACTTAAAAAAATATATTCACACTCTAATGCATAAACAAGGATTAATGAAACTCTGGAGTTGCTTTTGGCAGTTTTTTGCTTTGATAAAAGCACCACATTTTAGAAAGTACAACGTTCATTTTGTTTTCTCATTGTGACCAAACCAGTCCTTTCCTACAGTGAGAAATGAGCAACTGAAAGTGCCAAATCATCCTGGCTGTGATCTGTGACGGTAACAAATCCCTCAGGAGCATTTATCTCCTCAATCAAGGGCTTGCTTTGTTTTCCAAGCTCTGACAGCCTGTTTTCTAAAACATTCCATGAGCCTTCTTTTCTCCCTATGCCATCCCTGATACTCTCCCGGGGCCTCTCTCTCCTTCGCTGTCTTTGTGAAGGTCGGGTAGAGCCAGGAAGATGCCTGGGCAGGTCGGGGAGAGGCTGCTGGTGGCTGCCTGCAGGCCGGTTGGAGCGTAAGGATGGTGCACCCCACCCCAGCCTGGACCCGCCAGGGAAGGCTTTCCTGCTGCCTCCACTTATAACAAGCAGAGTGACATTTAGGTCTGGGATGACCTTACTCTAGTTGTGAAGAAGCAGCAAATCAAACTGTGCCCTAAATGTCCTCCAACTCCCAGCTGCTTGTGCTATGTCCCACCCGTGCCTTGGGAGACATAGAGATAGACTGTTTCTCACCAGTGGCTGGGATCAGAGTCTGCGTCTTCTCCAGCCTGTTTCGTTATTGTAAGATGATGTGGCAATGTGAGTGTAGACGTTAAAATAGCACACGCAGAGTGCTTGCTCAGTGACTAGCAGATAGTAGGTACTCAAGGAAGCTTGGCCGTTGCTATAATTAGACAGACCTGGAGGGTAGAGTCTGCTCCTCCTCCAGGTGAGGATCCTCTTACAGAGTGTGGAAGCTGAGACCCCAGCAATGGGGCGACGTGAGTTCCAGCCTTCAGGGAGAGGAACTCTGTGTCTAAAAATTTAAAGAAGTTCATGATATAGACATCTCACAAAGTTTTTGGAGCTTTATTTGTCCTGTCTGGGTTGCAGAAGAAGAAGACGTGAATATAAATAAATAAACAGAAAGCATGGGATGGGCACCATTGGAAAAGCAGCTGGGCGCTCTCTTCAGAACAGCATGCCTGATTCTGTCTCTGGGTTTGGATGACATCCTTCCCATAATAGGATTTGGCCATTTTAGGCTGAAATGAAGACATTAAAAAGCATTTTGAATGGCTACAAGAAAATGAAGAGTTTGTTGAACTTAGTTTTAAGTTTGCAGCCAAAATAGGATTAGGAGACATCTTTTGGTGGGCAAAGGTTCTTTGTTTAATATATTTATGATCTGTCTATCTATATGGGCAGATCTGATTATATATTAAAGTGTGTAAAAAATTAAGCGAAAAGGTTTTCTATTTCATTTTCCATTTCCTGTCCAGTCCTTATTCGCAGGCACACATATTTTTGACATTAGTCAAAGCATAGATACCATTGATAATTTTTTCTGTATATTATATCATAAACATTCCCAGTGTTGACACACTGACATCTTTATTTCTCATAATTCACTTAACCGTATTACATCGCTGGACATTTAGATTATTTCCAGTATTCACTATTTCAACTAATGCTTGATAGGCATCCTCACGTATATAATGCTTTATTGAAAAGTATTGTTTCGTAGGATTGATTTGTAGACCTTTCCTCTAATGGATAAAGACTAGAAATTGAATGCTGAATAAACATTATTTCCTTTTATTATACTGCCATTCCTATTTCTCTCTCTGAGTCTCTCTCTCTCTCTTTCTCACACACACACACACGCACACACACACACACACAAATCCTTTTAAATTCAACATAAAATACAGGGATGCCCCCATCTTGCTGTGTCTTCTTGCCGCTGTCTTTCCCCCGCTTTCCTGGTCTGTTTCACTTCTGGACAGATTGATGGTCATAGCCATCCCTTCCATGGTCCCACTCACACTGGTTTTTCAATATTGTTGTATTTTTCATTTTAACTTCATTATAGCTTGAACTAAATAACTCCAGCCTCTCCTCCCTCAGAGGGTTGTGAGAAATATTGTCCATCTTTCTGTGGTTCAAACAGCACCTGGAGCTTTTGTAGAGAAGGTATTAAAGTCATAAATACTGCAGTGCCGGCTGGTGCTCAGGGGGACCAGGTACCAGGAGGGACAGCTTCTGAGTGTTTCCCCATGGCAAACCTGGGAGTGCAGCCCCGAACTCCTGCAGGACCCCTCTCGCCCCCTGAACTCATGAAGCGATGTCATCTTGGGAGGTGACGTCTCAGCCATCTTTCCACAAAACTTAAAGTGCTTGGCCCTGTGCCCAGACTGGTTATGTTGCCCACAAGGATGCAAGAGTCCAAGGCCAAGAATAAATGGCAACAAATAGAACGCTTATAGGTAGGAGGTCTAGAAGTAAAACCGAGGAGGGAGTAGTTGGCCTGTCTTGGGATGAGTAAGAAAATCTGCCTCCACTCGGGTGGAAGCACAGGCGAATATCAGTCTTCCTGGACTGAGCACACAGGGTGCAGGAAGGCTCTCGGGAGAAGACCTGGCTGATGCAAAATGGCAGAAGGAAACCTCAGTAATGGTAGCTTCTAGTAGGAGACGAGGCTGGCAAAAGAAGGAGGAGTATAAAACGTTTTTGCTGAAGAACGCACGCATTGTCTTGGAGTAGCCGCGGAGCATGGGGCCTTTTAATAGAGATGTATCATCACCAACGCATGACAGCCGTCCAGTCTTGGCTGCAATGTGGCCTGGAGGGGAGGGGCTGGAATTAGAGCCTCCAGTTAGAGCGCCCTTGAAGGAGACGTCACACGACTCTCATATTTGCTTGTTTGGTTTAGAAGTCATCTTCTCCTCTGCAGAGCTCTCTGATACTGCTTTTAACTCCTGCAGATGAGATAAATGAATTTGGCAAGTTTTGTTGATCATAACCTAGGTGCAAAGTTTAAGCTTTCTCCTGAGATTAGAAGAAGTACGATTCACCTTTGGAACATGGTGGGATATCAACCAACAAGCACATATTTTAGAAATGATTTTTGCTTGCACAAAGCTCATTATAATAAAGAAAAGCAAAAAAAAAAAAAAAAACTACAAAAAATGGAAAACATAGCAGTGTATATTTTTCAAGTGTGGTCATATCTTATGGACAGTTATAGAAAAATGGGAAAAGAAAATAAGGGCTGCTGGGCTCAGTGGCAGAGAGATGGTTCTGAGCAGGGGCAGGGAGAGAACTAAGACCAGCAGGGCCTTGGGGACTGATGGGGTCAGACAGGGTGGAAGAGGAAGATCTTAACTGACTCAAGCACGTTACCCTGGAGATGACCGGAAGGCCTGGCGTGGCCTCTGCTCCAGGCACGACAGTACGGCATGATGGAATGCTGGCTGCCAGGTAAAATTTGTAAAGTCCCGGCACTGCATCAACATTAGACTGCATTTTCCAGAAGCAGGGCTTGGTAGGAGGATAAATGGGAAAAGGATATTTTAGAAAGTATTCTCAGGAAAATCCACTAGGGTCGCCAGTATTGGAAAGGGAAAGAGACCGGGCCAGGCCTGGAATTAATCAAAGTCCAGGGAAGAAGGTGAACTTGAGCCTGGCGAGAGTTCAGGCAGAGGACTCTAGGAGTGTCCTGATTAGGGGATGGAGCCATGTTTCTGCCAGTCAGGTCGGGTCTCTGTGGGTACGTAGATGACCAGGAAAGGCAGGTTCCTTCAGCCGCAGGCTGTCTTCCAACAGACCAGGAAGGTGCTAGTGACTGGGAGAGAGCACAGAGAAGCCGGGTGCCTGAGAAGGATGAAGGGATCCCCGGGGTGCCAGGCAGCACTGGGGGCACCTGCTCAGTGTTCCCACGAACCCAGTCTCCTCTCGGTGCTGGGCTCCCTGTGTTGCAGGGTGTTTGGGGCTCATTACTGAACCCTAAGCTAGGGTTCTGACCTTCCAATTCTTCCCAGTCATCATTTCTTTTTCCTCTACGCGGAGCACAAATGTTGTATGGAAAGCTCAGCCCCCGAGAAATCCTGGCCTTTCCTGCCTCTGGCCTGTTAGGGCACCAAAGGCTTTGCTAAGTGAAGTGGGCTCATATCCACATGTTCAGGGAGAGAGCTCTAAGTGTGAGTTTGTAGCTCGCTTGTCTTTAAATGTGGTCTGCATTAGTGCCTGAAGATTTATGCAATGCTGAGTGAGACCAGAGGGTCTTGTGCTCCCTTTCTTTAAAGAAAATGTCTTGTAGTTCTTAGGTCATCTTCTTTATGCAGTTTTTCAGAACTCGTTTTCCAAATTTCATGAAAAATTAGTTTGATTCAGCATTAATGTTGAGTAAAAGTAATTAGATGGGAATCATATGGGTCAAATTCGTGAACCCAGGAGAATAGTGTGGCACGATACATGACTCAACTTCATGACGTGGTTTGTATCTGTGGAAGCTGACGTGTGTGAGTCCACACCTGTGTGAGTGTGTACGTCAGGGGTATGTGTGTCCTTTCTTTGTTTTCCCATTTGTTAGAGCAGATCAATGTCTTCATCATTTTTCAAACATCTTGCATCAGAAATGCTACTTATTTGTTCTCTGTTTGTTCTCTCCCATATTTCTTACTGGAAATATGAAATAAATATGATGAAGTAGTTATAAAATGAACACTGACATGGGCAGAAAATGTGCCAAGAGGAGGGAAATTGAACTTGGGCTCGATGTGCTCAATGCGCCGAGCATAGGCAATCAGGTGTCTTGAGTTTAGGGGCCTAAGCAAAGTTGCTTCTGGAAAATACTTCTGTGTTTGGCCAGAGAGCCTTTGCTAGTGGCTGGTGAGCCCTGGTCAGCATGGCCGCTCCTCGGAACTCACAGAAGTCTGTCCCGGGGTCTCTGTGGACCTGAGCACCTCTGCAAGGACCTTCTGGAGGCTCGGTCGACCCTCCTGCCACTTCATTCTGGAAATTGTCACCTTCACCACAATCCCACGCGAGTCTCCTCCTAACTCAGAATTGTTCCTGATCGGCCTTAGTTTCAGTACCTACTGTGGTCTTTGCTGCATGAGGGAGATGAGGGAGGAAGGAAGGAGGAAGGCTGAGAGATGAGCACCCATTGCCCCTGCTCGTGGTCCGTCTTCTTGCTCCAGTCCCACCCAGGTCACCCAGGTCACGGGCACACCCTGCGTGGCTGCCTGTTGCCGGCACACACTCACTGGGACCCTTCCTTTGCTTCCACTTGGGAAACAACTGAATGGACGACATCACACGGATGTATTCATGCCTGCCGGGAATTGAGATCGTTGTGTGCATTTCAGCAAGGACAAGTTCAGAAATCGATTTCTAAGGAGAGGACGTAGGTTGTTAGAATACAAGATACCGAGGAACTGGGCCTTCTCGGGGGCCTGTTTTGCTTCTGTGAAATCCAGCCCCACTTCAGGGGAAAAAAAACCTCCGGGTGTCTCAGCCCCTCCGTGGGTGTCACTGCGGGCAGCACTGGTTCCTGTGGCCCTGCAACCCCTGCCTAGGTGTGAACATCTCTGCTGTTCCCCAGCGGTGACTGATCTGTGGAGAGCTGAGGCGTTCGCACACGTCATGCTGGCTCACAGCAAGGACTAGTTTCAAAGTTTGTTTAACCTTTAAAAAACTTTGAAAATGTCTTCTAAGCCCATGAGACAACATGCTTAATGTAGTCTACAGGGACATAATCTACCCTCTGGTGGGGGTGATCAGAGACTCTTACTCTTCTGATATCCTTTTCCATTAAGAATCTACTATGCAGAAAGTCTGCATGAAGTGCTCTGATCTGGGAGCTAGTAAGAATTTGGAAGTTGGGGCTGGGGATATAGCTCAGTTGGTAGAGTGCTCGCCTCGGGAGCACAAGGCCCTGGGTTCAATCCCCAGCACTGCAAAAAAAAAAAAAAAAAAAATCAATGGTCTTGGGCTATATTGTCATCTTTTAACTTCCTAAGACCTCAAAAGCGTATTATTTAAAATTCTTACATCCTATTCATTAGTTGTTTTTCTGGTTGAGCAAAACTGCAGAACTGCTCAAAAGTCAGACTTTCTCAGGTACTTCGGTAAACTTCATGGTACTGACTTAAATAAAAAGTGTCGCTCTCACTGTACCATGGTGGAAAGACAGAAACTTATTTATTTATTTATTTTTTCACAATTAGAAACTGAACAAAAGTTACAAAGCGAGAGGATCCTGGTTATTCTTCAGAGAAAGGATCCCAAGTGTCCAGATCCCTGGGAACTGTCTCAGGAAACAGCCCGCCCGCATGGTTGCCTGGCGTGGCAGATGACTGGGGTCACGGATCTGCCCGGGCTGTGCTGCGGGTCCTTTGCTCTGTAGTGCGGTGGCGCCTGGACCCCTTGCACGTCTCCACTGTGGGTTGGGCTGTCTCTGCTTCGGCGTCCGGGACGGCTCTCTTGATTCTAGTGACTTTCTTTCACTGAGACAAAGGTCCTTGGCTGGCCTGCCTTCGTGGTGGCTTTGTCAGGCCACTTTATCTCTTGACTGTGGCTCTCATCCTTCCAGCTTTATCTGCGCCTTTCAGGCAAGCAGTGCTTTAGCGCACTTTATCTTGTTCAGTCCCTTTACCTTTTATCTGCTCTCCCCATGACGGATGGAGGACAGCAGCACATGACAGGGGGCTGCTGATGCTCCTAGCTGGGTGGCCTTGCTGCTTCTGATTGGCACCCGTGAGGCGCAGACACCCTGAAACATGGTCCTGGACTGTCCTCCCAGGGCGAGGTCCCGACGCCCGGACTGCTGTAACAGGTGCCACCACCTGGGCCATGTGCACGCGGAAGTGCACTGTCCAGCAGTTTCGGAGCCTGAGGCTGAGATCAAGGCCAGGGCTGTCCTGGGCTTTCCCCGCTCCGTCAGTCTGGCAGCCTCTGGCATTTCCTGGATGTGGAAGCATCACCCAGTCTCTGCCTTCGTCTTCCGGTGGCCTTTTCCCTGTGCCCTGTGTCTGAAGTCTCTCTTCTTGCGAGGAGATCAGTCACCTTGGACGGGACTCCCCAACTCCAGATGAGCTCATCTTAACAATCACAACAGCCCTATCTCCAGATTAGGTCACTTTCCAAGAGACTGGGGTGAGATCTTTGCCATGTGCATTTGGGGACATGTTCAGCTCATCCCCCAACTGTCATCAGGAACGCTGAGGCTCTTCAGAGCAACGTCATCCATTGTGCATATACACCCACTTTTCTTTATCCACTCATCTTTTGACGGACACCTGGCCCTCCGACACCCCCTGCCTCCTGGGAGCTCCCGGTGGTGGACGTGTGCATGGTGCAGCTTCTTGATGGCCAGCCTGCTGAAGGCGGCAGGCTTCTGTCCTTGCCATTTCTGTTCTGTGGGAGCTGCTCCCGACTGAGTCCTTCACTTTTGGTCTGTCGTAGGCAGAACCCTGAGGGAGGCCAAACGATTCTGGAGACATTGAGACTTTCGGGTCTGTGCTCCTTCTTCTGTGTTCAACGCGGCCTCCCCTACTTCATGCCCCGTGAGCTTCAAAAGTGCCCCTTCTCCACCCTCTGGACCTTGCTGCCTGCTTACTCTTGGAAATCAGTGTGTTTATTATTTACTTTTTGGTGCTTTTTTTGAGAGCTGTGTCACAGGTCGTTTTAGAATGCTTTCCTAATCAGTATGCATCAAGATTGATCATTATGCAGTCAACATTTTATCTTGCATTGAATGGGTCTCTTTTAAGAGTTTCAGAAAGATTCTCAACTGAGTTCTTCATCACCTGGGCGCAGCTGGGAACACGTGAAGCCTCTGTTACCACCATCACTCCTAATGGACTGGTGGTCACAGGGTTCTCCCAGACGGCTTAGGGCGAGTCTGGGCTGTTTGACTTTTAGTCTGGTTTAAACATCATGAGAACATGTTATTGTTCTTGTTTTAGAAATTCTGGGAAAGGTGTGATGGAGCAGGAACTGGAGATTTGCACTTCACCCGCACGTGAGAGGTGGCTGAGAAGCCCAAGTAGATAGGGTCACCCAAGGATGGTGGGCGAAGGGGGAGGGCAAGGTGACCCTGGGGCACAGCAGCATTGGAAAGGACCAGTAGAGAAAGTGGAACCGACTCTGAGGAGGCAATGGAGGGAGGTCAGAGAGGAGGGGTGGGGGGCAGGAAGGCCCAGCGTCGCCAAACTGCGGGTGGGTTTTCAGGAGGCTGCACAGCTGGTGCTCAGGACCAAGGACCTGGTGACATTGCAGTGTTGGCAGATGGTCAGACGAGTGCTAGACTGTATGAAGTTCTCCTGAGAAACCAGGAGGCAGAGCCAGGGGAAGAACCAAGCTGAATGGAGAGGGGAGGAGAAAGAGGGATGGATGGTAGGCACCACAGGGTCCCAGGTGGGTTCTCAGAGCCAGAGCAAGACCCTGCTTTGAGGTGATGGAGGCTCAGTTCACTCAGAGGCAGAGGCTGAAGACAAAGGAGGTGTCCAAAGGGACTGGGGTTCTGGCCCCAAAATGCCCAGGTTCTGAAACCCAACATGTTTGCTGGATCTGGGAGTCTGCTATTTGCCAGCACAGCACGTTGAGAACTCAAAGTTTTACTTTCCTCCTGTGACCCAGACCCATTTTATATCACCTGATGTGTTGAGGGCCAGTGTGTGAGGGGCCTTCCACAAAGCAGGTGCCTCCCTCAGCCTCTGTCTGGCTTCTCAGCCTCACTGCATGGAGCCTACACCTTCCCTTCGGATGGAAGAGTGGCGTGAACTCCACGGCTGCCGTCTAGCCGGACCCTCCCGTTGAGACCCGTGTGATTACCCGTGTGATTACCCGTGCCCCTGTCCTCTTATTCAGTTCTTATTAACTACGGAAGGTCCACCCCGCCTCCGGTCCCTGCTCTGGACTGGCCTCTGCCTCTCCCCCTCCTCCCCTCCTCCCCTCCTCCCTCGCGTTCTTCCCTTGGGTTTGGGGTTCTCGCGTCCCCACGCGGCCTCCCAGTCATCTCACCGCTCTCGCTCTCTAGTTCTGTAAGTCGGCACTTGGATGCCCAGACTTGACCGGGTCACGATGGCGAGACTGCTCCTTACAGGGTGGCACCGTGGGAACGCGGAAGTCTTCTTCTGAACTGACAGGTATCGGTGATCTTGGCTTAGAACCATGAATTCACTTTGGCCGTGCAGATGTCAGTTCAAACACTGTGTTAATGTTAGCGCCATTCTGGATGTAAACACCCTCTGTCCACCCAAAGACAGGTATACTGACGACAGAGCGAAAGTACAAATTAATTCTTTATTCAGAAAACTTTGACTGTGTTCTCTACTCTAGACCAAGCACGGCTTTTGGGGCTGAGGATAGAGAGCCGTTAAAAGGCTGGGGCAGGCCCAGCACGGTGGCACACGTCTGTGATCCCAGAGATTCAGGAGGCGGAGGCAGGGGGATGGCAAGTTTGAGGCTGACTCAACAATTTAGTGAAACCCTGTCTCCCAATAAAAAATGAAAAGGGCATAGATATCACACAGTGGCAGAGTGCCCCTGGGTTAAATCCCCAGTACCAAAAACAAATAAGTAAATAAATGAAATAAAGATGTGAGTCCTGCCTAAACAAAGCGTAGGCTTGCAAAGCTAAGAGTATAAGCACCCAGAGTTTTGCAAAGTCAGTCAGCAATTAATTTTTTTCCTTTTAATAGTTGTTTTCCTTTTGATTTGTTCTTTTTAGATATAGATAACAATAGAATGTATTTTGGCATATCATGCATACAGGCAGTATAACTTATTCTAAATAGGATCCCATTCTTATAGCTCTACATGATGTGGAGTTACACTGGTCCTGTTTTCAAATACGAGCATAGGAAAGTGATGTCCGATTCATTCCACTGTCCTTCCCCACTCCCTTCCCTTCATACCCCTGTGTCCAATCCAATGAATTTCTATTCTTCTCTTCCTCTCCCTTATTATGTGTTAGCATCCACATATCAGAGAGAACATTCTGCCTTTGGTTTTTTTGGGGATTGACTTATTTCACTAAGCATTACATCCTCCAGCTCCATCCATTTCCTTGCAAATGCCATAATTCCATTCTTCTTTATGGCTGAGTAATATTCCGTTGTGTATATAAATGACATTTTCTTTATTCATTCATCTGTTGAAGGGCACCTAGGTTGGTTCCACAGCTTAGCCATTGTGAATTGAACTGCTATATAAACATTGGTGTGACTGTATCTCTGTAGTATGCTGATTTTAAGTCCCTTGGGCTTAGACAGAGGAGTGGGATAGCTGAGTCAAATAGTGTTTCCATTCCAAGTTTCTGAGAAATCTCCCTACTGCTTTCCAGAGTGGCTGCACCAATTTGCAGTCCCAGCAGCAATGCACGAGCATACCTTTCTCCCCACATCCTGGCCAACACTTATTGTTTCAGTAGGTGATTTTGCAGAGCTGCTTAGATGCATGTAGAGCTACAGGCCAGTGAAGATGCTGGAGGTGGGCAGGTGAGCAGCTGGGGATGCGGGTGCACAGGGCAGTGGGATGAGACGCAGGTGCGTCCAGGGCTGTCTAGACTCCTAGGACTCAGGGTGCTTGTGGAAAGGGATGAAGCACTGAAATGACTTGTGAACAAGGATTGTCAGGCCAGAAAAGTCATGTGCCAGGTACAGAGCATTTCAGCATGTCACCCCACAGCAAATTCATGTAAAAACAACACAGTCCACACAGCTAATTATATGTGTGGAATAAACTGGATTTGTTCCTTTCTTTTCTATTTTTAGGATTAGAATCCACCTTTTCCTCCCTCTTTACTGTGATAGTTTGGTCCCTGATTTTGATGAATTCACTTTTGAATTCCCAGGGCGTCAGGATGATGGGCCCTTTAGTTTGTGTGGGGTCTTCCTGGTTGTTATCTTCAGTGTCATTTTTGGGTAGCCTTGCATCTGGTCATGCAGGAGGACCAGGTCACCCGAGAAGCCACAAGCCACATCTGAGGCAAGGCAGGTTCTACAGGCCTCGGGGGTCTCGATTTTCATCTGCCTCCACCAGCACCGCTCAGTTCACCTGGACGGGATCACGGGGCCACTCTGTTCTTCCTCGTCATCTGCCTGTCCTGTACCTTTAAGTTCTAGTGGGTCTGCACCTAAGTGGGCCTGGCTCCTTACCCAGAGCCTGTGCTGAAGCTCCTGCACCCTGCTCCATGGATCTGTGCTTTGTGAAAATGCAGATATTCCTAAGGAGGACCCCACTCCAAACCCGAGTCAACAGGTGTATGGGGCAGCTTCCTGGGAGCAGGTTGGTGAGAGAGAGGCTGAGGTTGGAAGAGGGAAGCATCCAGAAAGAAGAAGAAGAAAAGCCAGCTGGGAGAGAGAGCCCTGAGGTCAAACGACAAGTTCCCACCGAGGACTGATGGGCTGCTCCTTCCCGGGTCCCGCCTGGCTTGCACACGGCTGCCATTTCTCCTGTGTCCACGGCGTGCTAGTGTCTGACTTAGCCTTGTCTCTATGTCGCCCCTCATTTCTTCCATTTCTCACCTCCTTCTTTCCCCACCTAAATTTTCATTTCCCCTTTCCTTTCTTTCAGCTTTGATTTTCTTGTTATTTTTCCCATTTTTTTAAAAAATAAATTTTTCTCCCTCTCCTCCTTTTCCTTCCCCTTTCTTGTGTTGGTTTAAAACTTAGACGAAATGTTTTCGATGTGCTTGTCATGTGGGTAAAGTGTTAACGCTGGTGCACAGTTGCATGGTTACAGACTGAAAACCGGAGGGCTGCGGCTTCTCTTTACATTCTGACACCTGGAACCACTTGCTGAAGCTAACTTTCGGTGGGATTGAGCTACTATACACACAGTGCTCTAATTTAATAGAGATAGCAAATCTTATGGTAAGACTTTTTTCTCCAAAAGTGCTATCACATAGCTGCACCGTGGCGCATGCCTATGATCCCAGCTACTCCAGAGGCCGAGGCAGGAGGAACAGGGGAGACCCCGCCTCTTACTGTGCTATTTCCTTCTCTTCTTTTCCTTTTTTCTTCTTCCATCTGTCCTTCTTTTGTTGTTGTTACTGTTGCTCTTGCTGTAAGCCAGGCAGAGGCTTCTGGCCAGCGCTGTGACACAGAAGAATGACAGACGCCCTTCCACTCTGCATTTCCTCTGTTGCCCACGAGCTGGGACCTCAACACGGCTCAGACCTCCTTCTCCCCTGGAGTTGTCAGGTCAGAACCCTGTGTGGGCAGCCATAGCGCCATCAGAGGAAGGAAGGTGGTGACCGCTGACGGACAGATGCACCTGCTACTGCTCTGTGCTATCTTAATTCTGAGAAATAATCCCTGAAGTTTATTGTCTACATTAGGTTCACAAACTTCTTGGTCTCAGGACCCTTTTATACTCTTAAAAATTATTAAGTCACCCAAAGAGCATTTGCTCATATAGGCTCTATCTGTCCTACTTGCTGAGCACAGTTTCAAACACATGCCTGTTCAAGCGCACACCCACGAGCCCACAGAGCCTCTGGCGGAATCTGCTGTATACTTGGGAGAGATCATGAGTGAGGAGAGTCACTTACATCATAATATTACTTTGAAAATAAGTTTGACTTTGTAGATCTCCCAAAGGGACACAGGGACCCCATGGGGGACATAGAACACACCAGGACCTCCCGGTTTAGGTAATTCCTGAATACTAGTGCTGGAAACTTCAGAAAGGGTGTCAGGAGTCGGGAGAATATAAGGGAATTTCCTTGGTACCAGGAATTCACTCCACATGTATTCTCTACTGATGCACAAGCATGTATGTCTGAAAAGTGAGTTTATGTGTGTATTCAATGAAAATGATTTGGTACCTTTTTTTTATCACCACTAAAATTCTAGTCGGTGTGACTCTAATCTGGAAATTTGATACCCAAAGTCAGATTCTGAGTCACTGGCTCAGCATTATTGCAGGAGTGTTATCAAATTCAGATTCTTAATAAAATCACTACTGAGAAAAGTGCCAGGATTTGGTTATATTTCTCATTATCTGGTTAACCAAGAAACACTGCAAAACTATGTGTGAATGCTGAACCCCCTTTTCTCTCTACCAACCTTTAAGAAGTTCTTTCTCTTACAAAAATGCAATATAAAGATATCACTTACCACGGGTGAAACTCCATCAAGTAACATCACCGATCACTTTGACAGAACTTTCTGGGTGGCTTCCGGCTCTGAGTCCAACAGTGTGACCACCTAAGTCTAATTATCTGCTGCTTCTTTTCAGACAGTTTTGAGACAGCTGCGCCATTGAATTGCCACGTAGTCTCAGAATCTGGAAAAAACGTCACACTCACCTTTCAACTTCAGGCGGACTGGCCAGTGCAGCAAGTCACATGGGAAAAGATCCAGTCCCATCAGATAGACCTCCTCGCCTGCTGCAACTTGTCCCAAGGGAGGAGCTACACCTCCAAGTACCCGAGGCAAATACTGAGCAACTGCAGCCAGGACAGCAGGAGAAGCTCCATCCTCATCCTCAACACCACTGCCTCGGACTCAGGGCTGTACCGCTGCCGCTTCACGGCCCACTCCGGAGAAAACGAAACCTTCGTGGCAAAATTGACCATAATCGACGGTAAGTGGGCCACCAATGTTTTCCAGGGGCAAAAACAGAAAAAAGTCAACCATTGAGGGTCAGTCACTGCTGTTCTTGAGGTACCTGCGTTCATTTCATGAGATGCTACTGTTCAACAGCATTTTTAATGGTTGAATTCAGGCACGTTTACCACTATTATGTTCTAGGATTTAGGATTTCTTTATCTTGCTAATCCATTCAGCACAAAGTTTACAATAAAAACATTCTCTATTTTCTTATCTGCCACAATAAGAAATCAAAAAAAACAGCAAAAACACGGTATTACCAGCCCCTAGGTTTCAACCTCAAACTCCTGCCTCACCAAGTTCTATTAACATTTGTGATGCAGGTGACAAGGTGATATCATCCCTAGGTAACCCCAGGAGACACGAGACTGTGCTAGGTCATGTGTGAGTCAGGTGACTGGAGGCAAGAGGATCACGTGGCGGCTGCTCTGCCTGTTCAGAGCCTTGGTTTTTCTCAGTCGGCTTCAGACCTGGGCACAGAAGCAACTTGACCTTGAGGCTACTGAGCTGACCTTCAGGGCCTGCCTCTGAGTGGTCCCTTGCTTCCTTCCTTTGCTCTCTGCCAGTTCCTTCACCTTGGCTTGTGTTTAGACATTTGGAGCCAAGGCTTCCTAGGCTTTGGCTAAGCCTTTGGCCTCGCTGACACTGCGGACTGATAGTTCTTCCTGCCCTGGAATTGAAGAAGAAAAGGTTTTTAAGCCTCAGCCACTGCTACTGTTGGTACCCAGGCAAGGAGGACGTTTGGCAGAGGAGAGCAGACTTCCACGTGAGGTTACTCTGGAGCAGGCCCAGCTTCCTTTGCCCCTCTCGAGGATGGCAGGAGCCCAGTGTGAGATGCACGTTGGACTTAGAACTTGACATTGAAGAATGGGTGATAGAATATTCTGGGGAGGAAAAATGAGCAGAGTTTCCACATTTTAATGTTGACCCTATTTCTGCAGACATAGAAAATAGTTCTTACCTAAAAAAATCTTGCAGTACAGAAATAGTTTTTGAACCTGGCCAGAGAAAAAGAGTAAAAACAGATACTAACTTTTTCTTAGAGACCAAGGGAAGAAAATGTTCTGCTCAGAAAAAATATCAATCATTTAAAGACACATGGGAAATAAGGCCTTGTCCATTGTGCTGAAAAAGTAATTATAAACATCTTAGGTCACAAAGAAAATGAAGGTAAGAGATTTTGAGGAGTTATATAGTTATTTAACTTTTACTAATTAATAAACGTGTCTTAGATTTGTCCCAATATGACTAAGTGTCTTGCACAAAACTCTTTCTTTGTATGTAAATTATAAACAGTGTCAAAAATCTGCCAATGAAATGAAGCCGACAGTGTAATGGTGGGTACTGTCAGTGCCCATGAGTTTTGGACAGCTGCAGAATGGCTTTTCTGACAGTCGATTGACAGATTTAAAGAAGAACAACTGGACTTATATCCATTAGTAAAAAAGTATAATTGATGAAGATGACAGCTATTGACCGACCGAATGCTTTGGCTTAATTCCTTTTTCAATTATTATAAGTAAAGATTGAATCTAAAAAAAACCAGTCTGAGAGCAAAATAGATCATTTGTGTTTTGTCTGGTGCAATTTGATTATTTCAAGTCCTGAGGCTGTTGGGTCAAAAATCAATGCAGAGATTAAAGCAGAAAGGCAGGTATAAGATGTGGAACGGATTTAATTTATTTCAACCGTCAAGGGAAAGGTGATTGTGACACAGATTTTATAAAGTGCCATACATCCTTTTGTTAGTTCCCATCAACTTCTTTTATAGGACTTACTATTGAATCCAAAAGAGAGATTTTTAAGACTCAAATTCATACACACACACAGGCTTCTCCCCTGACTGGTGCTGGCCTGTGTTCATCATCAGACAAGAATCATCTAGTCAGGGGTCACCCAAGAGATTTTTGTATAATCCCCAACCAATAACTGTATAATTGCCAACCAATACACCATGTATCCAGGCCTTCCTGCGATTTACGCAGAGGAGGAAAATGGCAGAAGTGTGAAGAGACTCGGCTTTCACTTTCTTCACTGATTGAAATGAAATGCCAGCTCTTAGCAACTGTACTCAGGACCTGGCAAGTGTATGCAGTAGTTCCAGGTTGACCTTTCTGAACCCGAAACTTGACCAGAAGGGCCAGGAAGGGGAGAAAATGTGTGTTTACTGACACCCTACCAAAATTATTTTTGGTCTTTGATATCCTCCAGATTTTCATTAGTTATGGAAGAGGTATTTTCAGTACCTCCAAAAGAAATGATAGAGTCAGGCTATGATTGTTTAAATTGAGTTTATTAATGATAAAGAGATTGAGGAAAAAATAAATGAAATCAGCGCTCACTAAAAGTTCCTAGAGGAGACCAGTTTTGAATGAACTTGGGTTCACTAGTGATCAGCCTACTTGCATCCTTCTGTGATCTTCTTTCACCCGCGGGACCACTTGGCCACACCACCCCATGTCCAATAAGGTGTGTGGCGAGTGGAGCTCAGTCAGTCATGGAGAGAGAGGTGCACGGTGAGATGGGTGGTATGGGCAATGGCAATTAGATGAGCAAACTGGCCCAGGGCCTAAGCTCTGGTTTAACGTAGGATGAGGTAGGTCATGTTGACTTGGTGAAATTCTGGATTTGTGGAGTAGTCAAGGAGAGGCTTTGCTGGTTCCAGTGCAAAGATGGCAGAAGAGCTTCAAGGAAGATGGGGTTGTCTCTAAGTTTCGGAGTACAAGACTTTCACCTCTTTGGTTAGGTTTAATCCTAAGTATTTTATTTTATTTTTGTTATTATTGTGAAGGGGATTATTTTCTTCATTTCTTTTGTGAAGTATTAGTTGTCTACAGAAACATGATGGAGTTTTGTGTATTGATTTCATATCCTGCTACTTTCCTGAATCATTTACTAGTTCTAGCTAGTAAAATAACCAGTTTTCAGATGACATAATCACATCTGTCTACAGTCCTGTAGTGTGTGGTCTTCAGGACTGTAGACAGATGTGATTATGTCATCTGAAAACTGGTCATTTTACTTTTCCCTTTCCTACCCAAATGTGTTTTTCCCCATGTCTAATTGCGTGGCTAGCTAGGGATTCCAGGACTTCACTGAGTAGAAGGGCTGAGACGGGGCACTCTTGTTCCTGATCTTAGAGGAAAGGTTTTCAGTTTTTCACTGTTGAGTCCTTTCACATGTGGCCTTTATTATTTTGAGATAAGTTCCTTTTATACTTTAAGAGTTTTTATCATGAAAAGATATTAAATTTTGTCAAATGCTTTTTCTACTTCTATCAGGATGATCATGTGGCTTTTACATCATTTTGCAAATGTGGTATATTATATTGATTGATTTGCAGGCATAGAACTATTCTTTCATCCCCCAGGGATAATTCCCTCTTGATCATGGTGTATGAGCCTTTAAATGTGCCATTGAGTTCAGTTAGTTAGTATTTTGCTGAGGACTTCTTTATTTAAGTTCATTAGAGATATTGACTATAGTTTTCTTGTGGTATTTTCTGGTTTTGTTATCAGAGCAATGCTGTTCTCATAAGATGAATTTGAAAATGTTCTCTCTTCTACTTTTTGGAAAAGTTTTAGAAGAGTTGGTTTATTTCTACCTTGTGTGTCTGGTAGAATTCATCTGTGAAGCCATCTTGTCTTGGGATTGGTGATAGGCTGCAGGTCCTAGATCCACCTTAGCTGGGCACAAAAGTGGCCCAGACAGGGGAGAGGGATGTCACTAAAATGTCCCTCAGCTAGCTCTGCCACTCACCCAGTACCACTTTCTCCTTCTCCTAACCAGCCTGCTGTTTTTCATCACGTGTACCTTCTTTCCATGGAGTCTCAATCAGGTCTCACTGTCTTCATGTTTGTCTGTTAGCCCAAACTGCTTCCCTGTCTTTGAACCATTAAGCATCTTGAATTTCTCAAACATTTGTTAAGAACTGCCATCTCCAAGTGACTTAATTATTGCATCTACTTTTATGGTCCAGATCTTGAGGTCAGAGATTAGGATATCTGTAAGGTCGTCCAAGTGTCCTTCTAGCATGTGCTCATCAAGGGTTCCTGACTGATGATATGTTAATATTTCCACTGATTCTGGTAGGAACCATGTCCACCTTAACTTCAAGTTTCCTGTGCAGATTATTTTGAGATTTTTCCTCATCAACACTTAACATTAGATGTTTAGTGATTGCTTACCAAAGAAAAGGAAATCTCAGCAGATCAATTGCAATGTTTGTGGAGAAATTTGCATGATCTTTTACTTACGTATGTAACTTTCAAAAAGGTTATTTGCTCTTTAAACTTTCATTTTTCTTATTTTTAATTTTTTAACATAATGGTACATATTTGCTTATCCCCAGACTGGAGGATGAGATTTGAAAATTAAGATTGTAAGAGTATTCATTAGGAAATTGTGCTCTCACAGCCAAGGAAATCTTCCCACATGTTTCTTCAGTAGGTTTTGGGGTTGGCAAAGAAGTAACCCAGGGGGATCAGGCATTATAGATGATGCATCTTGGCTATCAATGGCTTGCTGAAGATTACTGAGTCTAAGACTCTGTCCTCTTGAGTTTAACTATGAGAATATTGAAGAAGAAATAAATTTCATTGATTTCTTTGGCCTTTAATTTCTGCTAAAACTTGACCAATTTGTTCCCCATTGATTTGAATTCTAGAACAGTTTCAGGTTATAGATAAGTTTATTTTTTATTTTTAGGATTTTGTTCATTCATATCCTTCTTTCCTATTCCTATGAATTTAGAATAGATATGGGGGATTGTTGAGCTAGTACACACTGGGCTGATGGACACATTCATTTCTATGATACTGTGTAATGAACTTCAGCCTTTTATAATCTTTTACCTACATGGAAAATAAAACGTCCCTGACAGTTAATTTATATGATAGGACCACACAACCAGAATCCCAGAGCAGCAGTGACACTACTTGTAATTTAGAATAGCCTCTACTAAAACAGATCAGCCACAATTTTCAGCCCAATTTGGTTTGCTTTTAAAATTCTGAACGATGACTGGGTATCCAGATGTGATATACTGTTTCCAACATCACAAGTGAGTTGATCCCTCAATCATGGCCTATTATTTCATTGTATCTTTCAGTTTCCTCTGCCCAAATCCGGATTTTTATAAGGCATTGCATTAAAAAAAATTGCAACTGGTCAGTTAATTTGCTTTATAAGTCCCACATATTGATTTTTTTTCCAATGCACAAAATCATAGAACATTTGTAGTCATTTTTTTATACATACCCTATTCATGAAGATGAATAAGATATTGAGTTGAATAATACTGACAAATTAATATCAGGGAGAAGGAATTTTTTTTTGATGGTGAGTACTGGGATATTTTATTTTATTTTATTTATTATTTTTTAAAATTTATTTTTATTGTAAACAAATGGGATACATGTTGTTTCTCTGTTTGTACATGGAGTAAAGGCATACCATTTGTGTAATCATACACTTACATAGGGTAATGGTGTTTGAGAGAGGAGGAAATTTTGAAAGGTTACACATTAAATTATTTAATAAGTAACACTGTTGAGTGTATATAGTAGGAATACTCTAAGAATTGCTATTCTATAAGTGGGCTTTTTCTTCAGATTGAATTTCCATCTGTTTGCATGATGTTTTCTTCTCCCTTGTAAGTTCATACAGGTAGAGATTCAAATTTAGACAAACATACTGATTTTCTTTCCCCTTAATATCTGTGCATGGCCACATTTATTCAAGAGACCTCCAACTGCAAAATAACCATTTATACTTTTTTGGTCATGCCTGGAATTTTCATTCTAAAAACCCCAGGAAATTGTTAATAGCCTGTGATTGTCCCTCAGAGTTGGTTTTTTTTTTTTTTTGTTTGTTTGTTTTACAAACTGAACATGGATGAATATGTGAGGTTTTCTCCAAAGGCAAGTAGAAAATTGCTTAACATTTTTAGAAATTAGTTCTTCATATAAGATTATTGGCACTTTCATCTTACCAGAAATTTTAGTTGTATGTATTCTATTTCATTTAATGAGTTGAAGACTTCTAACTTCATCTGAAGCATTTCAAACACCCTGACATGATCCTGACAAATATTCAAAGGCAACATAATGGTTTTGAGGAGGACTATGTTATTTAAAAGATAAGACCATGAAGAATAAGCATGGCTCTGTCATTCTTAGAGTTATGTCTTTTAACCTCAATTTGTATCTTTTTAAGTTATAATTAACTCTGAAATGATTCAGTGATTCCTAAAGGTGTTTACTCAACAGAAAATATATTTTCCTTTATAACTTTTATAAAATATCTATTTCGCTATCTTCATTGGCCACTCTTAAATTTATTTCCAGAATAAATTCAGTGCACTTCACTATTTTTTGGAACTCTGAAGTAGCCATGGTGCTCAGTGTTTTAGCTATAACAGAGACTTTTATTTTAAACTCAAAAGAAGAGATTATTCCTTTCAAAAGTACCACGCTGAAATGTTATTGTTCTCCCTGGGTTGGTGGAAAAGTAAAATGGCTTTAGCATTATTAATAGTGAGAAAAATGAACAAATACCTTGTCATCATTACAATGGGTATGAGCAAGGGAAGAGCAGATGTGGAGTCGACAAGACCACATTAGCAAAGGATGCTCAGGTACCTTACGCGCCCATGCCCCCAAATCTGGGCTGCAGGAAGGAAGTTTGCACATGTAGCAAAAGGCAGGTTCAGAAAGGGTAGGTGCTCTGATGTTACTGTGCCTTCAGTTTTTTCTGTCTCATTTGGAGTGATCAGTCTTCAGTCTTCATTTATGTATGTGTGTGTGTGTGTGCATGTGTGTGTGTGCACATGCACATGTGTATGAATTAATAAATCTGTGAACATTCGTTAGAAGGAGCAACAGATTCATTATTCAACCTGCTCTGGAAACAGTCAATAAACAGGTGATTGTATGGGTAATTGTACACCCATACTGAACACATGCATATATGCCAAATCTCAAATACTTTCATCGTTTCATTTTGCTTTTAGGTTGACTATTTTTTTGTCTTCCTAATCCAATAAAGGAAGGTATCATTTTCAAAAATCTCATGCAATTTCTTTTAAATCATTGACTCTTTTAAAAGGTGAAAGATCAAATGGACAACTGAACTCTAGTGTTTAAAGCTTCAGATCTTGAAGTCATTACCAGACATCTTGATTCTTATTTCCAGGTATTGGTTTGTATACACTTTTTTAAACACTTGGTGAAACTTTTTTTTTCATACAACTGCTTAGAGCTGGATAGAACCTAGAACATTTGGAGATAAATGTTCAGTCCAAGGCTTTCTGTGTATTTCATGTTCTGCAAATATCTGCATGACATTTGTAACCCACTTACACACAGGTGTTTATGAATGGCAGAGCTACAGTTTGGATCCCCAAAGGCCCATATTAACAGCTTGGTCCCTGGGTTAGTGGTATTTGGAGGTGGTGGCACCTTTCCCAGGTGGCCCTGTGGGAGGTCATTAGATTGTCAGGGGTGTGCTACTGCGGACAGTGGGATCCGGTCCCCTTCTTTCTCTCCCTTACTCCCTGTTCACACAGTGAGCAGTTCTGTTCCACCAGGCACTCCCCTCGCTGATGTGCTCCCCCCAGAAGCCCCAAAGCAATGGGGTCACTTGATCATGGACTAGAACATCCAAAACTGTAAATCAAAACAAACTTTTCCTCCTCCCAAGTTGGCGATCTCACGTATTTGTCATAGTGAGGGAAAGGTCACTAACAGCCCTATGGTTTGAATTTTGAGGTTTCTAAGGACACCTCAGAACAGTTCTAACTAGTAGTTCTAGGAATTGTCATGGGGCTTTGTCGTGGCCACTGTTTGATGAACATGCATGTTGTGCTTCTCTGTGTTCTTGTTGCTCTTCTAAGAGTTTGTGCATAATTGCTCCTCGACCTGTCTCTCTCAACGACTCTGTTCTCTCCATGTTTTACAGATGAGGAGGTGAGGGTTGGGGAGTTCAGGCAGCGGATCCACCCTTACCGGCCAGGGGGTGAGGGGCTGGGATTCGGAGCTGGCAGACTGGCTGGGTTCTAGTCCTTACCCACAGCTCTGTACTTCTGCTCAAAGCAGAAGAAATCTGTCACCGTCAGCAGCTGGTTCCCAGGGGGTCACAGGGCCTCCGTCTTCCTTCAGGAGGTCTGTGCACAGGTCCAAGCTGGGCCAACATACAGAGCAAGTGCAGATCCAGGAACGGAGCTCCATCGCCCTCCGTTTTCCTCCAGCGCAGGTGCTTCAGCTGGCCCCGGTCCTCGGCCTCAGGCTCAGGTGCTGTGTGGTGAGCTCTTCTCAGCTCCTGTTGTCCTTTTTTTCAGGGGCTCATGCGTGTCAGGGAGTTGGTCACATAAGGCAGGCTCTCCCCATGGTCTACATGTGACTCACAGGGCTGGGGTCCAGGGAGCAGGTGCTGGCTGCTGAGGAAGTCCGGTCCATGCCCAGGACGGATTAAGCAATTCTGTGGTTAAAATGTGTGCCCCAGCATTCAGATGCTGGAAACCCAATCCCAGTTGACAGTGGGACCTGTAAGAGACCAGGGAGGGAGGCCAGGAGGGCTCTGTCTTCATCCATGGATTAGTGCCCTTATGGTGGAGTGGAGTTATCATGGAGCGTGTTCCTGAGAGAGGGACGGTTCACCCCTTCCTCCTCTCTCACTCTTGCACTTTCTCGCCCTTCCACCATCCACGGGAGGAGGCCCTGGCCAGGCACCTACCACACTGGTCTTGGACTTCAAGAACCATGAACCAGATAAATTTCCATTCCTTATAGATTTCTCAGTGGGTGGCATTCTGTTGCCATAACATAAAAGGGACTGCAACAGGGAACTTTAGGAGCAGCATCTGGGCATCAGGATAATGATGTGGTGAACTCTCAGTTCTCACATGACTTCTGGGCATTGCAAAGCACCCGTGCCCCAGAGACCTTCACCAGAGCCCCCACTAGACTCTTCTGAATGGAAAAGCCTGCTCCCTTGAGCAAATGCCCAGGAATCTGCTACAAGTTCCCACCCACGCCCCTCCTTCCCTCTTAAGCTCCTCTTTCCTTCTTTCCTTAAATCTCGCTCTTGTCTTGCTCTTGTGCAGTAGATCTTAATGACTTAATGGCTTCTGGAACCAGAGCTGGAGTCTGCGGCAATGGAAACACTGGTTCTTCTACCTTCAGGGATAGTGAAGGCTTTAGTGTAAAACCTTCCAAAACAAACCAGAACTTACTTCCTATAATAACATATTCTGACCACTTGTATTCTCTCACATTTGTATAACTTCATATTCTACGGCTAAATGCATAAGTAGTATGGTATGCCTATTGCAACTTGCAGATGGCAGGCAGTTCATCTTGATTTCCTCAGAACATTTGAAAATATCCTATTGTATCCTTGAGGATAGGCATAATAGTAACATTGTAGAACCAGAGTTATACCTGGTTAAACAACAGGAATATTAACAATATACTGGGGAAATAGAAACAAAGTCTCCTCTTACAAAGGTAGGGAAACTGTTCCACAAAAGGTAGAAGGGAAAGAAAACAATTTTATTATTGAATAAACATTGAACCAGAATGTTATCCCAGAAAATCTACTAAGAGGTTACAGAGACAGAAAGCAATCTCACCATTTTACATAGGCAAGCAGATAGAGCCCACTGCATGAATGTCCCAAAAGGTAAGCAGGCTTCAGGAAAGGGACTTGAGGGCACCATTTTGTCACACATAGCTCATCCTGGGTTCACCTGGCAGTGGGCGTAGCCACCTGTGTTAGCTGAATGACTTTACCCTCAAGGAATCCAAGCATCTCATGTCCTCCTGACTGGGTGGTTCCCACTTGTGGGTGGAGCCTGTGGAAGCCAGTCTCCCTCCCTCCCACAGAGCCTGGGATGAGTCCGTTTCACAGGGATGGCTCCCAGGTCCTTGAGAAAGATACCTCTCCATCACAAAGTTAGCAAGGAGCTTCCTGGGCTTCTAAAAACATTTACATGATTTTCAAAGAGTTGAAGAGACCAAAACAGATCGTAAGTTTTCTAAAGTTAATGCTCTAGGAAAGGGGTGAGTGGAGAAGTCAGCAGGGGGACAGGGGTCAGCTGCCAGAACCCTCTGGAAGCTGCTTTAGAGTGCAGCAGTGTTCCCCAAAGCCAGATCTGTGGCCTCCTACTGTGGAATGTTGTGGAGTGCTTGCTGAAAGACTCAGATTCCTGGGCCTTATCTCCAAGTCTGCAGATGAGAGTGATATAAGCCAGGCTCCACATGATTATCAACCCTTTACACTGAGTCTTGACCTGAGTGGGAAACTTGTCAAATCTATTCCTGGGTACTTTTGTTTTTAGTGTTCTAGTGTGCAATTATCTGAACATGTCTTGACAAAATCAGGAATTAGAAATTAGACAAACACATAAAAAGTGAAAATGGCATAGATGTGACCCGTCCTGTGCTTGGTCAACCATGGTAGAAATACCTCATGTGGAAACTCTTACCTTTGGCTCAAAATGTCCCTCAGTCCTGATCAGGATTATTTACCCTTGGGAATCATAACTTAACAGTAAAAACTCAGAAAATTGGCAAAGAAAGAAATCCTCAGTTTAGTAAGGTAAAGGAGAATGCTATCCAATTATTTCATATTACTCCTATAAAAAAGGCATATGTATCATACGTATCAATTTGTTTATATATAAAATTTTATTTATATAAACTGTATTATAAGTAACATACATGTAATAATGTATATGTTCTTACAATACTATGATGAAAGTGTTGCTTTAAGAAGAGTCATTGGTGTCAAGACACAACGAAAACATGACTTCTCAGTTGGGTTTGGGTCCTTGAGACTCTCCCTAGAGGATCTGAAATTTTCTAGGAAGACTCACAGCACTCAGCCTAGAGTTGCAAGGGTGGATTTCAGCAAGAGGATCCAAAGTTGGTGAAGGGGAAATATGCACAGGGCAAAATGGGAAGGATCCACTGATATCCCAGAAAAAAAGCAGGTGTTTGACCCAAGTCACACTGACGTATAGACAGTTCACACACAACGAACTCTATCAGTTCAGCAGTGGTGGAGGGCACAACTAAGCCATGTTCTCACAGGCCAGCCAAGAAGCAGCCTTGAAAACAGGCTCTTCTGGGAACTGCACTCTGGGGCTGCTTCCGTCAGTCTTCTCTGGGTGCTAACTCACTAATGAAATGGGCAGGACAGGGCCAGTTTTTGATGCACTGCCCTACGATGCGTTTGAGAACTGTGTGTTTACAAGCAATGGGCGAGTGTGCAGAGAGTATAACATCAGACTAAGACGTACTCGGGCAAGAAGATGAGACGTCTAGTACAACAGAGTCAGCCTTGAAATTTATCTCAGTAAGAGTCCAAAATCAAAGGTGTTCGCTGTGCCCTTGTCCATGTGCTGACTTCAGTACCCTTGCCATATGCCAGTCACCACGGAGCGATACACCTCAGGGAAACGCACGGTGACGCGGATGGAGCCAGAGAAGATCACTAGTGCAGTCCTGCTGCCTTGTGCAGGTACAGGTAAGGCTGTTTCGTCTTGTACACTTTTCAGTGGGGAGAGTTCCAAAGTGCTTGAGCCACTTGAAAAACCATTTTACACCAAGAGAGGCAAACTGTTAACAGAAATTATACTTAGATTGGAAACCTGCTTCCTTTGGGCTGTTCAGTAATTATAGCATGATTATTTAAAACCTGTTCCTTATGTTAAAAATCTGATAATATTTTTATTCTGAGGAAAAGTATTTGTTATTTACTGAGAAGAAAGATTGGAGGTTGATGTCATGATTTCTGAAAATCATTTATTCCCTAGAACCTTCTTGCTATAAAACAGGGAAAGGTTTCTGAAATACAAAGAGCATAAAACTGATTTATGCAAAGACAGGTGACCTTTGAAAACTTGGAACGTGAGCATGCCAGTATCCATCTGATGCGCATTTCATTTTTGATGCAACAAACTCTGGGCTGCCATTATTTCCAGTGCTTCTCTAGTGCTACAGCTGTTTTACGCATGTTGATTGACACTGGCTCTGTCATCCTTCCGTCCGTGACTACTTCAACATGACATCTCAACACAAAACATATGAAATTTGTATATGTAATCTACTATCAATAGCTTATATTATATGTTGCTTAAAATATTTAGAGGGCGTCTTTGTGTTTTAATTTAGTTCCATAGTGACCCCTGGGTTTGATTTTTATGGTCATCTTACAATTGCCAAGATTAAGCAAGAGATTAAATGTCCTTCATGAGATCTTCCAAGGAAAGAATTAGAAGACAGGACAAGGCCCCTCAGCTCTCTCCTCCACGTCTGTGTTTCCAGTCAACCAGTCTAACGGGAAACAATCTTGGATAGTTTCCTGTGTCATCTGGAGAGTCAGGCTGAGAGCGAACCACTCCTGCTGAGCGTCAGCCCCCACCTCTCCACCCGAGGCACTCGCGGCCGTGTGCGTTCCATCTGGACAGACAACGAGAACCAACATTTCTTTCTCTTCTTAATGAGGCAAGGAAAGAGTAGTTGTAACTGATATTGGCCAGGATTTATCAGGGCTGCTTAGAAGGTTGGAATGCATGAGTTCTTTCTGGCTTGTTTTCTGGTCCGGTTCTTTAGGTCATCCGTTTCTTGGTGTCTTCCCTCCTAACCCCACTCCGTCTCTAATAAAGGACAAACCTCAGGCCTTAAGGCTGCTTCGCCTGCCTGGCTCTGCAGGAAGGGCCTGGCAGCATTTCTATCATGAACTGTTTCTAAAGGTTTATAACTCAGCCATAAATCCTTGTCACCAGCAGAAACTTAGCCTGGAGGGTCACAGGCCTGGAGTAAATTATTCATTTATAAATTTCACTGACTTGCTTTAAATTGTTTTAACTGTATTTATCTTTTGTGATGGGAGGAGAAATAATGGATTCATGGTTCAAGACACTTTTGTCCTCCTATGAATCAACCAGCGTTGGGATGTAAGTGAAAAAGTCAGCAAAAAAGTGACCACTGAAACAGACAATGATTCTCCTTTCTTCAGAGAAGGGCTGGAGGGCCAACATTATTCAACCAAAGCTCTGTCAGCAGAACTTGGGGGAAGTGAACGCCATCAACTATTGATTGACTTCCCGAAGCATCCCTTCCCATTGGCCTTTCCTTCTTCTACACGGGGACCAGCAGGCTCCATGGTCACCCAAGTCTGATGCTGTATCTGGCCAGACAGGGTAGGTGAGGGCAGGGGAGGAAGCTGGACAGTCCATGGGCAACCCTGAGTGGCTGAATCTGCACCTCTCTTCCATGGTTTTACACTTATTTCCTAAGGAAAATACCAGTTACAAGACAATTTTTAAGTTGCATAAGACTTTTCAAAATAATATAAGTTCCAGTCTTTATCGGTACTACCAGCTACATAGTACACCTTGAAATCGCATGCATGTAAATACCAAATAAATACATGACCAGACTCCAGTGGTCAGACTTTGTTGGAAGCAGTTAAAAATAGGGAACATATTTCAAATCGTAGCATTTGAAATTTGGATTTGTAACTAACCAGTTGTGACACACTTTCAAATGGATTCTACTTCTGAATCCATATAACTTTGAGCTTAATTAAAAACATTGCCCGCATTCTTAAGAATTCTGTCTACTTTGGAGGAGTTCTACATCCTACTCCTATTAAATACAGCCACCAAAATTTGGTAAAATGTTCTGTTTTACACACATGCAGACCCTTACAATTTTGTACTGATTTTTCCTGATTAAAAAAGCAAGATATCTTTTAGAAAAATTTGAAAATACCAAAAAGCCTAAAAAAATTGCTTTAAAATTTTAAAAGTAAATGATTGTCAAAGATTAAATATAGTTAAGGTGTAGAATATAATGGTTTTCTATATGTAAGTTTTGTGTAATGATCACCATAAGTGAGTTAGCATGACCCTTACCACCCAGCTTACTTATTTATCTTATCACTGAACGTTTGTACCCTCTGACTAACATTTCCACCCTCTCTGCTCCTGTTTTTGACAATTTTAGATGACACTACAGGCAAGACCATGTGGCATTTGTCTTTCTATGTCTGGCTTATTTCGCTTAATATAATGACCTATAGGTTCTTATATGTTGCCACAAGTCTCAGGATTTTATTGTCAAAAAATACAAATAACCCAAATGAAACAAACAAACAAACAAACAAACAAAAAACGAACAAACAAAAAAAACGGGCACTAGACCTGAAAAAACATTGCCAAAGAAGACCTAAAACTGGCGATTAGGTATATGAAAAAATGGTCAACATCACTAGTCAGCAGGGAAATGCAAAACAAAGCCACCTTGAGATAGATACCACCTCAGCCTGTTAGGACAGCTGCTATTAACAAGACAAGAGGCAATCAGTGTTGGTGAGAGTGTGGGAGAAAAAGAAGCCATCTACCTTGGTGGAAATTTAAATTGCATACCATGATGGAACATGGTAGGGAGGTGCTTCAAGAAATTAAAAATAGGACTACCATATGACCAGAGCATCCCTCTGTTGGGTGTGTCCACAAAGGAACACAATCAGAATCCTGAAGAGACATCTATACCCCACGTACATGCAGCATGATTCACGATAGCAGTAGAGACAGCCTACGTGTCCATCGGCAGACAAGTGGATGAAGGACACGTGTTTATATGCACAACTGAGTGACAGTCAACTGTGTAAAAGAAGGAAATCCTGTCCTTTGCAACAACACTGATTGACCTAGAGGATATATGCTCGGTGACGTGAGCCAGACACAGAAAGAAAATACTGAATGATCCATCTTATTTACATGTAGAATCTAGGTTAACTTTAAAAACTAAAAATGTTTATCATTTGTCATTTCTTTTTGTAGTAAAGCTCCTAAAAGACTGAGTGGGTATAGATGGTGAGTTCTTGTCATGGGAAAACCTTTAGGTACATAGTGTTTTAGGAGGGAAGAGTAACCTGAGGACAGTATGGGGGGAAGCATGATTTTCCACTTGCACTTGGATCCAGATGCCAGCATTGCACCCTCAGTCTCCAGAGGGAGGGAAACTGTCCTGTCCTGCAGCCTGTGCCCTTCCTGTGTGCAAGATGGGCAAATCTACGGTCCCAAAGAAAGAGACAATGAGGAGAACTGGTCAGTTCGCTTCAGACCCATTCCTGCCAGCCACGGGGACTGATGGGTTTCTTTTCGGGGCAGGTGCCCCACAGGTGTTCTGTGGGTGGCGATGGGTGGTGTGTGCTGGGGCCAGAAGGACCGAGCAGGAGGCTGAAATGGCCTTTGACCCCTGTGGGCTCATGCTCCAGAGGTGACGTTACCCTAGGATTTATTAGTTCATCGTTCTTTGGAACGTCAGCTCATTAGGGTCCTACCACAGTTCCGTGGTGTCATCAGAACCGAGTCATTGCTACCACTGGACAGAAGAGAGAACCCCAGGCAGGGAAGGTAAAGCCTCTGCTGGAGGCCATCAGCTTCACAGTGGAAGACCCAGGGTGAGCGCCCCCCCACCCCGGTACCACTGTAAACTTCTGGAAGAGGCTGAGTTGGAGTGACCTACTTCTATCAACTCAAATTTAGTAGAAAATATTTTTAAACAAAAGTCTATGGGTTAACATTAAAGTTACAAACTGTTGTGCGTTGGGTGTAATGAACACGTCAAACATATAGACTGGTCTCCCTTAGGAGGCTATTCCAGTAGCTGTTTTCTTCTACACAAGATTTTGTGCAAGCGATTGGGAGCCTATTGGGATGTGTGTTCCTTAGACACTTTTTATAATGGCATGAATCCAGCTTAATCAAGGAACAAGTACAAACCCGTGAGGAGTCAGAAATATTAAGGAGGCTCTGAAGGAAGTCATCTTCTCCCCTTGGTCAGCCTATTTTCATGTATTCCTTGTTCTTAATATTCTATCGTGATTAATATGCCCTTTCTTCACTTTCCAACCTTCCTTTTGTGGCATTAGTTGGATTCCTAATTTCTACTGCATTTTTTTTTTTTTTCTCCTAGGTAAAACAGATAACCAATATAGCCTCTTTGTGGCTGGAGGGACAGTTCTGTTGTTGTTTGTTGTGGTCATTGTCGCCATCTTCGTCATTTCTTGTAACAGGTGAGTAGAACAACCTACCTGATCTTGTTTGCCCTGAGTCTCGTGAATGTTACAGGTGCTCTATTAAGAACCCAACAACTTGCCGAGCCGCCTCAGTATCCACAGGTACTTCTGGGAATGTGTTCTTCCTCAAGGGCGGAGACGTTGACAGGAGAAGCCAAAGCTAGAGTGGTTCATTTGGGGGTCGGTGGTGTGGGCATGCTGCTGCTCTGCCGCCCGCCCTCTCTCCCCTCCTCCAAGGAAAGAGCCGCCAGCCAGGGCGTGGGTGTGTGCAGGCGTGTAGATGTGTAAGTAAGAGAGGATAAAGCCTTAATTTGTGCGTTCATCAGATACTTATTGTGCAAAGTGGGGAACAAGATGTAATGAAGGGGCGGTTCTAATAGGCTAACGACATAATAGAGAGTGGTCGCATACTTTCTGAAAAGCGATCTAGATGCTACTCTGAAGAATCACTGAGGGAGAAGGAGCTGGAGGCTCACTGTGGGGAGAGTGGCAGCCGTCCAGGCTCCTGGCAGCTTCCTGCTGCTCCGGGTGTGGCACGGGGATTTTCCTGGATGGCCCTTCCTTCTCCTCCTGACTCTCCAGGTCCACTGGCCTTGCACTGGTTGCACTTCATAGCTAGGATCACACTGGATTGGACTTATTCCTTATAGGGTGGTCCAGTTAAAGTGGCATCTCGTTGAGGGGGAAGGGTCCGTGCTTTGCCTGCCTGTGTCTTGATAGCACAGATATGTTTGTTAGGTAAGTGATCATATCCATCTCCACTCCTCCCTGCTTGATGTGCAGCTTGATAGCAGGATTCCCAGGAGGTTCCGCATCTCCTCTGCTATCCTTGACCTCTGCCTCTTCCTGCTGGCCCCTGATGATAGCGACCCTCTCCAGTTTGCCCTCCTGTTCTCAGACACAGCCTCTCTCTAAACCATTGGGATTTCCTACTTCCTCTTTTGTCCTCCTCCTGATTAACCCCTTATTACCTTCCCACTGCCACCAGGGTAGCCCTACACTCATTAACCCTGTCACTGAAGGTGCCCTGCTCTCTGACTGCAACTTAATTTTCATTCGTAGTTTCCCCCTTATTTACTTACTCTAAAACTGACAAATCTTGTTAAAACCACATTTATTCTTTGAGCTCACCCACTCTCTTTCATTTGGTATACTCCCCAAATGCAGTTTCCCTGTATTTGGCCTTAATCCTGTGCATCATAACAGGCAAGACCCCTGTCCCCGCTGTGAGGTCTGTCCCTGCAATAGACACAGCGTCACCATCTAGAATCATCTTGTACTCCCACCTGCCTCTCCTCGCATCCCGCTTTGTGCTTTAATTGTTTTTGCGTGTGTCTTCCCTACGCAGTATTCATAACGGTGGGGATTGTGTTTTGTTTATTTTTTTAGTGTTTTAAAGCACGTAGCAACTAATCTGTCCAAGCAGTGGCTGTCCAGTAATCATCTGCCTAATTTGACAGAATCAGGGACAGTCATTTCACCTTTCTCCGCATCATGGCTGCCCTCAGGTCTTTCCCTGGCCAGAAATTAGCTGATGGAGGCAAGGGCCCCGGGGTTGGTGTCCTATAGGATTTGTCTGCTGCCTCACCTTGGTTTGTGAAAAACAGAGAGGGCAGAGGGAGTGTGTGGGGACAGGTGGCACCACTGAGAGTGAGGGACAGATGGACATATGGAGGGTCACAGATGTAGGACAAGATGGACTTTGCTTCATGGAAACACCTTGCTTTCGCCTGAATAGCTACACTGAACTGCAGAGGACATTGTCCCTCTTGGTTAACAGCGATGGGAAGTTTGGTGACTCGAATGCATTATCAAGGGTGAACACCACAAAGGAAAGAGCACTGTTCTTCCTGCCTTCTCTAGTCTCCATTTGTGGCTGTTACTTTGGATGGAAATGTTTTGAAACATGACCCAAGGGTTCCAGCAATGTCCCTTGAACCCTGTCTGACCAACCATTTGAAAAAAATCCCTCACTTCAGATGTGCTGCCTTGGACCGCAGCCAAGACAAAGTCTGACTTCAGCGGGCATGCCCAGTCACCTGTCCCAGGGGCATTGTAAACAGCTCCTCTGCTCCGGGTTTGTAGGGATCAGAGCAGGAACAGTAAGAAAAGGAGCACACGGGTGCACAGCACCAGTGAACACCAGGAGAGCCAGCATGTGATCTGTGGACGGCACCTGCGTCCCCGGGAAGAGCTCAGAGACTTAGAAAAACATTAGACCCTTACCTGCAGATCGCTGTCGGTGCTGATGTTCATGATGACCTGGCTTTTGGTTTTCCTGGTACTTTCCTGGTTTTAACATTTCACCCCAAGGAGATTCCCTAGTCCCAGGCAAAGGGGAACAGCTGGTCAACTTAGATCAAATGGTGATGTTTACTGCCTTTATTTCACAGACAAGAGGACCTATCTTTTGAGATGCAAAACACTCAGCCACTCAATAGCAGCGTGCAAGTTACACAGAGTCTGACTAAGCCCCACTTCTTCATTCATCATGGTGTGTCCTCCAGGCTTATTTAAACACACGAATGCAGAGATCCAGCTGGGAAAGTTAGCTGTACATTATGGGACAGTCTTGTGCACCATGGTTTAATTAAAGATCAAAGGTCACAGACCTTGGTTTTCTCATCTGTAAACAGAAGGTAATATTAGCAGCCATATCATAGATTCCTCTGGGGAATAAATCATGTAATGTATATAAAACACTTAGAAATGAACTTTGCACATAGTAAATTTATATGTAGAATAAATAAATCAAAAAATAATTGGTATAAATAAGGATACTAGGTAAATTATGTAGAATAAGTAAATCAAAAATGATGGGTATAAATAAGGATACTAGGTAGATTATGTAGAATAAGTAAATAAAAATGATTGGTATAAATAAGGATACTAGGTAGACTAGTGCTCACAGGATAAGGTAAGAAGGCCAGCATGATAGACTAGAAGAGATCATAGAATCACTGTTCACCACTGAACCACCTCCCTTGAAGAGTGATTAGCTTGATTTCAGGATTTTTATTAAGGAATTGCAATCTCATCTTAAAACACACACACACACACCCTAGGTTTTTGCACGGAGTCCACCTCTTCCATTGTTCAACAGAGGTCCTCGCTCTGGGGAGATGGAAGAGAGGGAGAATCTCCCGGATGACTCTCTTCACACCTGGATGTGTTATTTCCTCTTGGTTCAACTCCAGTCGCCTCTCCCTTCTCTCGTGTCTGCTCTTCTGAGATTTCTCCAGAAGTCGGGTTTCAGAAGCGCCATCAGAACTGCAGAGAGTTTGTGGAGCAGCGTGGTTGCGGACAGTCACTGACCACATCAAAGTGCCCCTGAAAGCAGGGTTGCCTGAGGATCAGGCGGGAGGGCTGATGCTGCCTCTACCCTGCCACGTGGCTCCGGGCAAGTCCCTCGCCCGCTCTGCACCTTGGCTGCCTAACCTGTTAGGTCTAGAGTTCTGATGAAATCTAAATCAAGTAATCCATATAGGTTATTTAAAATAACACCTGGGAGAGTTTCTAACACTGAGCTCTGTTATCATGGTCACCTAAGAAACTTCACTGTCGGCATTCAAACAAGGTTTGATGGTAAAAATCTCTAAGCCCTAGATTCTGTGGAGAAGGCTGTAGGCCATTCTGTGATAACCACCACGGATGGTGCCTGTGAATCACTGAGAGGGATGACCAGCGCACGCTGCTGGACAGCCACGGAGCTGTGCACGCCCTCCAGGGCGTGTGGGAGAAGTGGGCAGAGTGAGCTCTGGTCACTAGAATGCTGAGAAAATACGTGGGAGCGACTGTGGCTCATCACTGTCACATACTCGGAGGTCACGTGGGCTGGGGAGCGGCTGAGGTGTGCAGTAGTGGATGACGCCATGCTCACCTGCCGCGTCCTGACGTTCCCTGTTGACTGTTTTAGAAGGAGGAGGAGACAGAAAGGCATCCCATTCAAAGAATCCTGGGACACAAAGAGTAAGGTGAGTTCGCCTGGAACTGCCATTCTTCCCCCTTTTGTGCTTCATAAATGTCTTGTAAAAGCAGCCTATTTTGCAGTTATGGATCTTTTTGTTTTCCTTTCAATAACCTGGCAATGCAGTTGCTTATAATCCGAGTATCAGTCATTTGAGGAAATAGTCATTCTCTGTACTACTCTAATATCTCTAATACTACTCTTAATACCTTTTGATACTAAGGTGTCAAAATATATATCAATATAAATAAAGGAGCAATTACACTGACATAGTGAGAATCAACCCTGTGCATTACCGAAATCCACACTAGTTTTCTAGGACTCCCATTACCAAGTACACAAACTGGATAGTTCAAAACAGCACACATTTGTTCTCTCATGATTCTGGAAGTCCAGAAAGAGGTGTGAGAAGTCTGGCTCCTTCCTGGGGTGAGACCATTCCAAACTTTCTTCCCAGCAGCTTCTGGTGGTTGCCTGCAATCTCTGGCTGGCTGTGGCTTGTAGACACATGGATTGTGCCTCTGTCCTCACCTGGTGTCTCTCCCGTGTGTGTCTATGCCTCTCCTCTTCTAAAGACACCAGTCACCTTGAAGTAAGGGCCAGCCTCCTACCGCAGTGCATCCTGATGTTCGCCTCACTAATTCTATCTGCAAGGATCTTATTTCCAAAGAAGGTCATGTAAAGAGGTTCTAGGGAGGATGTGAGTTTTAGGGGGCCCCTGTTCAACCCAGTAAAGAGCATAACATTTTTTGATGTCATAAAGTTTTTGTGACGTTTAAGTTAAGCTAAACTATATTCAAGGCTCAGAAGCACAGCACGCACATTAAAGGACATAATACAGGATATTTATTACTATTACTACCTTTTAACTAATTATGAATTAATGAATGCTCACATTATATTATAAACCTAAGGAACTTTCTTATGGGTTGCAGGAGTCTGAAGAACTATAAAATTTTCAATCTCACTCTATTTCGCTCCTGCCCATATTGTTTATTTAAGGTAATAGAACTTCCAAACCTGCAGGTAGAGGGATGCTTAATTTCATGTTCATTGCCTCCAGTGTATGCCAGACATTGGTCTTTTGTGCACACGTTTTTCTGCTTGTTAAAATTCACAATCAAATGCTGCAGATTGGATGCTTGTGTTAGGATTTCACGCGAAGTGTGAGGGTCTGAGGAAGTGGGGCCTTCAGAGATTATTCAGGGATGGAATTGGTGCCCTTATAAGAAGAGCTGCGAGAGTTTGCTTCCTCTCATTGCCTTCTGCACGAAATGCCTGGACACAGGAGAAGATGGACACCCACAGATCAAGAAGTCAGTCCTCGCCACACAGCTCCTGGACTTCACGGCTCCAGAACTGTGAGAAATAAATGCTTCTTGTTTCAGCCAGTGAGTCTGTGCTGTTCTATTACAGCTTGCCTGAGTTGACCGAGGCAAACATTTTCTCAAGTGCTTTCCAAAATGGCATCAATTTCTTTTTGCTTTAATTATTTGCATTTGAATTCTGCATGGCTAAAAAGTCAAGTACTAAAAAGTGTCTGACAACCCAAAATGGGTGCTTCAGACTTCTTAATAATCTGTCAGTTTAACTTTTTCTGTTATTAAGCAGTTACTCTTTGCAAGTCAGATGTGTTTTTCTGACTAACTCACGGCTGGCTTCTTGGCACCAAATGCAGGATCAGTGGCTGAGCTCATCACATCTGTTGCTCGGCACACAATGGCACGCTGCCCAGCATGTCCACTTAGTGGCTTCTTTCTCTTGTACTTAGCTGTGTGCCCACTAAAGCCAATCCAAAGGAAAATTTATTATGAATTTTGAGAAAAGGAAGACGCTTTAGCACTATGTTAGGTATCTGGCTCTTTCAGGCTTTTTTAGAATAATGATATTTTCAAGAACAATTTAAAATTTTGATAGTAAGCGGGACTGTGAAAGGTGAAGAAGTTAGCCCAATGTGATTTTTTTTGTTTTTCAGGTGGTGTAAGTAACAAGGCACCTGGATTTTCCCTTTGTTTTCTTCTTGTAAAGACCAAAATCACTCTAACTTTCCAGACCACTCACCAGATTGCTCTTCTCTTTTCTCTCTCTGTTTTTTACTCTTTCTCTCTCCCTCATTCTCATACCTGTGTATTTTGTCACATGTGCACATTTAAGGTATCAAAGTAATTTGATTAAGGTAGAGAAGATTAATGGTTATGTATCATCAGCTTAAAGGAGAATGTTTTCTTTGCCTAGTCCTTTCATTGTGTTCAGTTGCTTCTTAAAGCTAGGACACTGTGTACTCTAAAAACATTTATGAATTAAGACATCACTCAGTAGACATTGATGGGTACCCACTACAGGGAAACACCATCCTACTTTTGGTGTATTGCACTTAAAAAGACAATTCATAGCACAATACAGCAACTGGATTATATTTATGCTGCCTCCCACTCAGTATCCTACAAATTAAGAAGGTGATTTCTAACAGAAGTTTCATATAATGCAAGGAGTGTTTTAGAAATTACTTGTAGTGGAAGCTTGGCCTATTTTATGGTTGAATTGAGAGACATATGTTGAGTATCTTTACTGACCACTGAAATTCACTGAATGATTGACACTTCTGTTTGTCTTTGTAGGCAGTCAATAACTACAGAAGCCCCATCTCTACCACTCAACCCATGGAAGATGCAAGAGAGGACATTTATGTCAACTACCCAACCTTTTCTCGAAGACCAAAACCTAGAGTCTAAGCTTTTTTCTCTTGATATGAGCTAACTAATGATGACTATTAAATACATGGATCTTTATAGTTTCCTCCTACCACCCAATGACTTTCTCAATTCCAGTGAACTGAACTTTCATTTGGTAGGGAAAACACTGCATTACCTAGAGAACATCCTGAACAGAAATGCTTCAGGACACCTGAGTCAAGTTAGCTCATACAGAAAAGGAGAAACTTACTGGGTCAAGCAACAGAGGAACTGGGTAGGGGAAACTTAGGGAGTTTACTTACCAGGGCTTTAATGTTGGGTCTAGAATTAAGCATGGGCCTAAGCTGGTTTGGATCGCCTCCCACAGCAACAAATGTACTTGCCTGGCTTTGACCGAATTCCCATGCTGACTTTCCTATGTGCTTTCAAGATGGTGGCCAACCACCAAAGACATTTGTCACCCTGTTTGCGTTTGATGGAGTGTTTGCTTTTCTAGCATAGCAAACATATTTGGTTATTTGCCTATCATTAAACAGGCATCATTGGGATGAGGTGGCTTCCTTGGTTAAGGGTTCACCTATAAGAACTGAGGGTGAGGACAAAGCACACTAGGGGGCAATTCAGAATATTAAAGAAGGAAAGGAACCTAGAAGCTGTGGTTGCTACTAACAAATGTTGACCGCAATGACCTTCCAAGACATTTCTTGCTAACCCACTAAAAAGTTAGAACTAGATAAGTTCTCACTCTCCTCTCTTCTAGAATTTTCTCTATCAGTCATAGTCTAGAAGAATAACTGGCAGCAAAATGAATATTCAGAGGAAGACAGGGTTAAGTTTTCTTTTCTAATTTCAAATAAATTTATCTCTGAATCTATATAGAATTCTTGCCACCATCCTGGGCCTAGCCTAGTGAGCAAGTGTGTTAGATGGTCCAAGAATAAATAATGTAAATATTTTTATATTGATTTTTTCTTTTTGCTATCTTTGAGAATTATTTTAAATATACAACTTCTCTCAAAATGGCCAGGAACCTAGGCCTTAAGTTCTTTAAAAATAATTTCTTGTGAAATTTGAGTACATGAAAAGAGAACCATAGTTGTAAGCGGTGCTATGGGGCTGTAGGGTAGAAAGGGGTGGGGGGAGTATGGAGAGGGAACAGAAAGGAGGGAAAGGCATTGAGGAACAGAGGTACAGAGGCAAGGGTCTACTTCACAGTTTGGACAAACACAACCCTCCCAACACCCATGACCCTCAGCAGCCTGAATTCTAGATTTGCACAGACAATGAAAATGTTTGTGAAACTAAATTAAGCTGTCATGTCACCTTGAAATGCTTGTTATCAAATAGGTTGATCATTCCTATCTGAAAGATTGATTACTTATCTCTAAAGATCTCTAAAATGTGTCATCTTTAAAAGATTCATTACAAAAAGCTTTGTTTATGTATCAGAATTTAAGGCTTCATGATAATCTCAAGTAAACAAAGCCAAATTTCCACACTGTCTACATAGATGCTAAGTTGTGATTTATAGTTTGAAACTAATCAATGGGTGTTTTATGATTTTAACCTTAACTACTATGCACACTAAGTAGTACAATTATTCCATGAAACTCAAAAGGGAAAAAAAATAATAAAAATGTTTTCTTAGTTGTACTTATCCGTAAGTAAGAATTTATTCTCGTTTTTATTATGGTTGCTTAAAGATCTTCATATTTGGATTCATGAAGTATTTCCATGAGTATATAAGCATAAACCAGTGGAAAGGCAGTTCACCAGAAAACACTCTACCATCACATCTATCCAAGATGCTACGGCTAAATCCTTGAGTTTACATGGTGAAGCAATTTAGCACCATTTATAAAATAAGCTGTTTCTTTTTCTTAAAAAGTTTAAAACAATCTGGAAGATTCTGATAACCAAATTCTCATTGGTTAATATAGGTAAGAAGTGAAACATTTCTACAATTCTAACATGAAGAAGTATAAATCCCTTCAAGAGAAAATAGTTACGGGGGTGACAGGCTTTCATGGTGAACCACTATGTGTGCTAGCCCCCAGGATATCTGAAACTTGTCTCCGTCTCCATGGGTGCATTAATTTTTTAAAAAATCTCTCACTTAAAATATTTATGGGGAGTATGTACTCTGTCCTTTCTTCTTTTCCAAGTGGTCTTGCTCTTCAGGAGTTGAGAACTATCCTAAAGCCTGAGGAGGTTCTCTACTGTCTCAGCTCTTGGGCTGATGAACTCCTTCCCCATTTCCTTCTGGGGACATTCTAACAGGGCAGAGTCATTGAAGTCTCTGCAATGCGACACCTGACGCAAGCACCAGGTCTTTGGAACTCTAGCCTGTCCATGTTTTCCCTCTACTCTTCTGTGCCTACTGTCCTGGGTCTTACTAGGAAAACAGATCCACAGAGTAAAGATCAAGACGAGAATTAAACTATATTGTTAATTTTTTTTTTCTTTGCAATATGCCGCTTTGGAAGCCAGATGTTATCTTAAGGTTTTTGTGTTTTACATGTATAATTTATATTGATATATAATAGAACATTAAATAAAATCTATGCTTGCTTTGAATACCATGATTTTAATATTTACATTTAAAATTACCAATTAAGGAAATTACTGTTTGATAATACAGTAGATAATAAGTAGGTAAACTTGTTAAATGTCATTACAGAGGATTCAATTTATAAGGGAAAGAACAAATCTTTAATAAATATAACTTACAGTGACTGTATTTACTATGTTATTATCAGAGAGACTTTCAAACTTTCATACTTTATTTACAGGCCTTTATGTATGCTGAGAAAATAGAATATAGATTTCTTTCACTTATTCTTTTTTTTTTTTTTTGTGGTGCTGGAGAGAACCAAGAGCCTTATGCATTCCAGGCAAGTACTCTACCACTGAGCCACACTTCCAGTCCAGAGTACATCTTTCATTAACTTGTACTCATGTTTATAGATTGGGAGAAGTAAGTGAGTATATAATTTTCAGTTAGGAAAAATTCAGACTTATAGAATGTTTTAAGTAATTCAGTTATTATTAAAATGCTATTCATATTTAAGTATATTGAATACCAATTTAAAAGACAAAGTAAAATAAAAATTTTATTAGATTTGCTTTTACTTTAAACATCTAAATTATATTGGTTTATGTAAAATTTATTTTAAAAAATTTCCAGGACTTGGAATCACTTGTGTGAGATCCTGGGTTCAATTCACAGTATTGCAAAAAAGTAATAAAATAAATAAAAATTTCAGCTGTACTAAAATAATTTTCCAAATTGGAAGAGTGTACATTGTAATTAGAGATCACTTTAATTAAATGCTTCTCCTAGATTTATGTAATATGCTACATTTTGTAGACTTGCATAAAATTTCTGTAAGATGCTTATAAAGTATAAGTGTAGATGCTAAATTGTCAGCGCAAAGTTAACCTTTTCACAATAGTGATATGAAAATATCTTTGAAGACTATAAAACTATAATACAAACATAAAATATTATTGGCTTATAATTATCACTGGTTCAGGTACTGTTAAAATGTAATGTCTAGGAAGTGCTGATCTTCACATTTAGATTTTTTACATCAGTTAATATATATTTTCATTGTTCTGTTTATTGAAATTATTCTGGCTAATTTACCAGGATCTTGTAGATTTATCTGAAAACTAAAAGCAAGTTTGCTTTTCGTTAAATTTTTCTATTGCTCTGATCCAATGTGCTTCTAGAATCTACTGCAATGCTTCCAAAGGAAATTTTATAGCTCTTCAAGGTTGGTTTACATATTATATTTTTCTGGATTCAAAGCACTAACTATGTTGTAAAATGCTATTAGAAAAAGTCTCATTTGGGATGATAATCCCAATCTCAAATCCAGGACAATTCTGCCTATTGTTCTTTTTGTTTAAGTTATATGGCTATCCTATTTAGGGCAGTTTCCAGTTTTAGTTTCTAGTTATTTGAGATTTTCCATTTGTTGGAAATGTTTGCCTTCGTTTATTGTATTCTGTTGTTTTGAATGAATAAAATGTAGTGTACCATGATCACCAGTTTCATTTGCTATCAAGAAGAGTAAGGAAAAATTTCTACAGAATAAAATTAACCTAAAGTGCTAAATGCAGAAATGAAGTTTTTAATATTCTGAACACTTTGTAACATCTATCTCAAAGCAACATTCTTCATGCTTTACATATGTGTAGTTCAGAGGGCCAAAGAAATATAGGAATTTTTTTTTTTAATAGCAATCCTCTGCCCTCCTCCATTTTCCTTCCATCAAGACAATAAATTTCACTTCTTTTAATTGACAATTTCCCTACACTTTTCAGAATAACATGCTTGTTATGATTCAGAAGTGAGATGTCCCTAAAAGCTCATGTGTGAGACAATCATGAAGGTTTGGAGGAGAAATGATTGAGTTATGAGAGCCTTAACACAGTCAGTGAATTAATCCCCTGACAGGATTAACTGAGTGGCAACTGAAGGCAGGCAGGGTGTGGCAGGAGAGGTGGGCATTGGGGTGGTGCCTTTGGGATACATATTTTGTATCTGGTGAGTGGATTCTCTCTTTGAACTGCTTCCCTCCAGCACATTCTTCCGCCATGTTGTTTTGCCTCACTCGGGCCCTAAGGAATGGAGACTGCTGTCTAAGGACTGAGACCTTTGAAACCATGAACCCCCAAATAAACTTTTCCTCCTCTAAAATTGTTCCTGTCAGATCTTCTGGTGACAACAGTGAAAAACTGACTAAAACCATGCTTATATCACTAGTGGATTTTTCTTTTCAATTTTGGATATTCTTTCTTCATTTTGATGTCATCCTCTCCCCAAACTCACCACAGATGCATACTCTTCTAGTGTCTTGTCCTTCCAAATTATCTGTGTTAAAATTTTGATAATGCCAGTATTTCATGTTTTCCTATGACTTGGCCAACACTCTTAGTTGAAACGCAAAGTAAAAATGATTGTGTCTTTTCTCCTACAAAACATACAAAATTCTGGAGTCAATTCTAGAAACTTTCCCCCAATAATATTCCAGTTGTAATCATTCAACAATGCCCATAAGGAGTCTGTTACATTTGTACTTGTATGTGACTGTAAAAGTTGGGTCTGCTGGTCACAGCATGGGAGTTGATGCTGACTCTGTTTAGCAAACAGTCAATTTATTTGAACTACAGGAATGACTCTCAGAATGTGGGGAATAAGCTTGTATTTCCAGGGCACTGATGGAATATGCTTGGGAAACAGGAAGAAACCGTGGCAACTCCAGTGGCCGGTGGAAATCACCCTTCCCCTTTTAATCCCTTCCTTCCCACCGTCCCTCCCTCTTGTTTCACACATGAGAGAAAATATTCAACCTTTGACTTTCTGAGTCTGGATTATTTTACTTAACATGATGTTATTCTGTTTTACTCATTTACCAGCAAGTGACATAATTTCATTCATGGCTTGATAAAACTCCATTGTGTATACATACACCACATTTTCTTTATCCATTCATCTGCTGATGGGCACCATCACTGGTTCCACTGCTCAGCTATTGTGAGTTATGCTGCTGTAAACATTAGTATGCATGTACTACTATAGTACCCTATGCAAAGGAATAGGATAGCCAAATCATATGGTGGTTCCCTTTCTAGTCTTTTAAGGAATTTCCATAGAACTAGAAAAATTCATAAAATTCATATGAAAAAATAAAAGACCCAGAATTGCCAAAGTAATACTAGCAACAAGGGAGAGGCTAGAGGCATCACAAACCCGATCTTGAATTATGGTACATATCTTCAGTAACAAAAACAGCATGGTATTGGCATAAAAACCAACATTAAAACCAATGGAATAGAATAGAAGACACAGAGAAAAATCTATACAGATACAGTCATCTGATCCATGACAAGGTACCAAAAACATACACTGGAGAAAAGACTGCCTTTTAAACAAATGGTGCTGGGAAGGCTGAATATCCATATGAAGAAGAGTGAAACTGGATCCCTACCTCTCAACCTGCATGGAAGTCAACACAAAGTGCATCGGTGGCCTAGGAATTAAAAACACCGAAACTGCTAGAAGGAAAAGGTCAACACTCCAACATATTGGGGCAGGCACTGACTTTCTCAAAAAGATTCCTAAAGCTCAAGAAATAAAACCAAGAATCAGTAAGTGGGATGGCATCAAATTAAAAAACTTTTGTACAGCAAAGTAAACCAGAGTGTAAAGAGAGAGCCTACAGAATGGGAAAAAAATCTTGGATAGCTACTCTTTAACAGGGGATTAATATCCAAAATAAATAAAGAACGAAAACAAACAACCCCCCCAACTAACCCAATCAATAAATGGGCAGATGAACTCAACAGATGTTCTTTAGAAGAAAAAATACAAATGGCTAAAAATAGATGGAAAAACGTCCAACACATTAGCAATCAGGGAAGAGCCAATCCAAATCCAAATTTCATCTCCCTCCAGTTAGAATGGCCCCCATCAATACAAACAAAGATAAATGCTGTCAGACATGAGGAGAAAAGGAAGGCTCATGCGAGGTTGGTGGACTGCACATTAGTACCACCTTGGAATGGTTCAGTCTTTGATACTCTTGTCATGACAGACACTTCCAGGGCTGTTATGTTGCATTAGACAATCAACTCCTTACCTCACATAATATTCCTTTTCATGCCCTGGAAACTCCTTCTGAATCTCTGCCTTTTCTGAAACCAACACAACCACCCCAGTTTTCTTTTGTCTCCCATTGGTATGCCTTTCTGCCACCCTTTAATTTTAAATTATGTGAGTCTTGTACATAAAGTGTGTTTCTTATGGACAACATGTAATTGAAACAGACGTTATTACCTCATGTACATAAAAGACTGCATGACCAATGTGTTCCTGCAATATGTATAATCAGAAAAATGAAAGATTATACTCTATGTATGATCTATAAAAATGTATAAATGCATTCTACTGTCATGTACAACTAATTAGAACAAATAAAATAAAATAAATTTTAAAAAATCCACAATGGCAATTGTCTTCTAATTAGCATATTCAGACCATTCAAATACAAGTGATTTTTTTTTTTTTTTTTGATCACAGGAACCAAAAAGGGGCTTTATTCCACAAGTCTCAGACTTATATTGAGAACATCAGCCTATCAGAGAGTAGACTACCAGGAAAGTCAGCCTATCAAGGAACAGTCTGCAGGCAGATACCGGGATCGCCTCATGTACAACAGCCAACCAGAGTTACTTCCTAAAACTTGTTTATGAGTGCAGCTATGTTTGGCAAGCTGCCAGGCGCCATCTTAGAGATCAGGCCACGGTGCGGCTCTGGGGCCCTCAGAGCCTACCCCTGACATCTCCCCCTTATTCTTTAAATAAAGAAAAGATGACTTGGGACCATTGCCTGTCTTAGGTTGTCCATGGCAAATTACATCCTTACCCGTCATTGGAATTCTGACCTCCAGGCGTCAGAACCCTGCCTAAGGTTGGTATGCATTTCCACGGATCTTACCCGTCTTTGACTACTGGTCTAGCATGCTTAGCCATACCTGGGGGGATGTGCCTGTCTCAATGGCTGTCAAAGCCTGTACTATAGCCCATTGATGATGTCGGGCATCTTGGCGAGCTCTGATTTGGCTGCATCTAACATAGGCTATCCCTAAGCAGATAATAATCAGAACAGCCACTGTTCCAGCCCACTGTTTTGTCAATCCCAGGGCTTTAGATAACAAAGAGAACATCTCAGATACCGATGTAACTGAACCCTGGTGGCATTGACTCTGAGTATCAAACGTAGATGACCAATTTTTAGATAACATAACCACAGAGCTAAGGTTATTCTAAGCAATAGGGGTGACACACACTGCTCTTAAAGGATAAACACATCCCAGTCCCAAAAGTTCTTGCAAGATATCCACTTGTTCTTGTAGTAAGTCCACTCTTTGATTTACAAGGAGTATGCCTGCTGATTGATGTTGGTTTAGGGTCTCTTTAGTCTCTAAGGCTGCAGCTGTCAAGTGATTGTTGTTGCTGTCAATGCTGCTGCTGCGGTTGCGGCTGCCACTGCAGAGACTGCTACCGTGGTGACCACAGCCGCTGTGATGCCAAAATCTCTCCTGTTTCTTGATAGTAACACTGGCAATTCCGCATCTGTAACAGAGACTGGGACTGGTAGGAAGGTAGGAACACACATTAAGACTGCCAGCGGGAACCTAGAAGCATTCCAACATTGAGAGATACATAGTTGAACTGTTCCTCCTAAGAGACTAAAAAGAGGTTGTAAGTTAGTTCAAGGGGGGCCACGAGCATCAGAAGTATGTTGGTCTGAGTTACTTGTTGGTAGCATTGGCACTGGTCTAGTTAGTCGCTCAGGAACCCAGATAGGCGATGTTTTGTCCTGCGGAAACACACAAACCGAGCCGCGGCTCCAGTAAAGCACCAGGTCCGGGCCGTTCCATTGTCCTGTAAGAACATCCTTCCATTTTACCGTCACTCTATCATGTTGTTTATGATTGCCATGTCTCTCAGCGGCACAGCGACCCTCATTATCCTGAGTTTAAAAATTTAAAATAAAGAGGCAAAGAGAAAGTTTATCTTTAGGGGACCTGAAGGTCTCCCCTATTCCCCCTTTTTGTTTATAAAGAGTATTTTTGAGGGTGAGATGTGCACGTTCAACAATATCTTGTCCTTGTGGGTTATAAGGTATACCTGTGGTTAGAGTTATTTCAAATTTAGTGAGAAGTTGGTTCTTACCAAATTTAGTTTTTAAAGAAAAATTTAGACTCTATAACGTAGTACAATACTCTAACAGTTGCTTAACCATAATTGTATAAACCCCTATTTTTAAGACTAATTGTTCTAAAGAATAAAACTTAATAGACACAAAGTTAAGAGTAAATTAGTGTTTCTAAGAAATCCTTGTTATTTTACCATGTCATTTTACCATATAGATTAAACTTTGGTTTATATTAGAACATTAGTATTTCACCTTAGGAAAAACCTTAAATAGCTTTAGCTGTCTCACATACATACAACCAACTTAGTTACACACAAGCTTGTTGAAACTTCCCCTTTACTTACACATAGACTTTCTTAGCACTTACTTAGACCCTCATGTATTTCATCACATAAGCACTTTCTTACCCAGAAACATTTCCTTTTCCTTTTACTAAATATATTTCCATACCCAGAACCTTTATTTTCTCTTTCCTGTTGACCCCTTTTTATTCACATTCTGAAACAACTCTTATGAAATTTCTGAATTTAGAAAAATTACTCTATTTTAATAAGATTAAATATTTTGCTGTTTATAGTACTCTAATTGAAACACAGTTGAAATTTTGGAACCCTATGTGTATAGAATTGTACCTGTTAGGACATAACTCTTAGTAACCTTGTTTTTAGTGATGACACAAAACAATTTTCTGTACAAACACATTTGAGTAATCCCATGCATGTCAATTCTAATTCACTTATTTTCTTAAAAAAAAAAAAAAAAAAAAAAGATATTAGACAAGTGTCCTGAACAGTATTTGTCAGCTTTTTCTTGTTGGAGGAAAGTCCTAGAAAAATTGATGTTAGACATTTTATAAACATCAACATTATATTAGTTTGACCACCTAGAGACCTGCAAGTTATTTTCAAGACATTTTACTTCAATTAGTTTACCCAATTTAAATCGAACCTTTTTAAATCACGTGAATTAAAAATATTTGGATCCATTTTTAAATTTTAATTTTAGGAGCGCTCAATTTTGATACAGACAAAACATGACATTGGACAGCACGACATACACATAACACAAAATCAAAGGCCTTCAAACTTTGTAGGTGAATCTCCATTGCAATGTAACAGATGTTCAAAAACTCTAGTTGAATAAAAAAAATAGAACTAATCAAAAAAATCATGAGCTCAAAAAAAAAATGTAGAATTCAAAAAAAACAAGAGTCCTGGAAAAATGAAGCGGCCATTAAGTACTTTAGTAAAACACCATAAAATTTACTTTTGCTGGAGTTCAGGTAAGACTTTTTGCTTTTTTTTTTTTTTTTTCTAGGGTTTGAGACCGGTCTCCTACTGAGCCTTCAGGCTTTCTCTATTTACATTTCAATGTAAGTCTTGGCTGAGATTTGGATCTGAAAGGGGACAAAATGTTCCAGCAGAAACTTGATGCCTAGGGCATTTTAACCCTCAATCCTGGTTAGTAATCAATTCAGGTTTGGATGCAGAAAATTGTGAAACAATTTATCTCCCAATATTTGTGGGGACTGGGGCTACTATATCATACTCCTTACTAGGACATGCCACTGATGGTTGGGCTGGTTACTCCCTTCACACCGGCATATGTGGGACCTCATGGCAAGAGGACTAGGTGGGCTGGGTGGGGCGAAGTTGGAGGAGGAGAAGGAATTAGCAGAGAAGCGCAAGAAAGAAGAGACTTGAAGATAAGGAATCCCTTTCCATCTGTCCGCTCGCTTATGGAAGCTGTGTGCCAATATCTTTGGTAGCCACAATCCACCTTCCCATGGAGTCATCTTTCATCCCTGCACAGGCCAATTTGTTATCGGTAGTCATTCCTTCCCAAACTAACATTTTAACATTTACCGGGAAGGCCCTGGGGGGGGGGGGGGAGCGGCGGTTAGAGTTTGTGAGTTTCTGTAAGGAGATGCAACCGGGAGGAGCCGGCGGTTCTTAAGGCGACGGCTCTTTGGGGAGAAATTTGGAGCCCCCTTTGAGAGGTCCTGGAGAGAAGCAGGCCTTAAGGGCAGATAACGTAGGGCAGACTCCTAATGGGGGACCCTCCCCTAAACTGATTTCCCTCTTCCTAACAAGTTGTTCCTCACACCCAGTTATTTTCCTTGTCTGTCTCTGATCTTATTGATGCCCTTTCTGATGCTTTAGACCTTTCCTCTTTTATTTCCTCCAAAACCTCTTCCCCTTGTTTTATGGCCTCTCTGCATTTGGTTCGGGCTGTTTTAGTTTCAAGAGGAATTCCATTGGCCCGGAGCAAATCCTTTAAGGGACCTTCCATGCGCATTCATGACATTTCAGTGCCCATATTTCTCTATTAAACTAACAGAATGCAAAGCACTTTAACTAGCAAAACAAAAGAGAAAGCACTTACAAACACTCAATCTCCGTCGCTTATCCCTCGAACCCCATCGCTTACCTGTGAACTTCAACTTGTCGCTTTTCCTGCGAACTTTAACTCGTCACTTTTCCCACGAACTTTAACTCCGTTGCTTCCAGCGAACTTTAACTCTGTCACTTCCCGAGAACTTTAACTAGTCGCTTCCCGTGAACTTTAACTCCGTCGCTTATCCAGCAAACTTTAACTCGTCACTTATCCAGCAAACTTTAACTCTTGGCTTATCGAGCAAACTTTAACTCGTCGCTTACCCAGCGAACTTTAACTCGTCGCTTATCCAGCGAACTTTAACCTGGCCAGACTGTACTTTACTTTCCCTGTATTTACCTGATCAGTTTCTTCTTTATAACTCGAGGGTCCCGGGTTTCGGCACCACTTATGATCACCCACCGCCTGCAGGCGGTGGGCAATCACAACGCATACACTTTTCTTGATCACAGGAACCAAAAAAGGGCACAAGTGATTATTATTGGAGTTGGATTAGTATCTACCATGTTTGTAACTGTTTTCTACTATTGCACCTATTCTTTGAATTTTTACCTTCTCTTCTATTATCTTCCTTCTGTATGTACTTCTATTTTCTCCCTTAGCATACCCTTTAAGTAGTTATCATAGGTTGGTTGGTTTGTTTTTTATACATTTATCCTATTTGGTGTTCTCTGAGCTTCCTGATGCTATGGTTTAGTGTCTATCATAAATTTTGGCAAGTCTGCAGACACTATTTCTTCAAATATTGTTTTGCTACATTCTCTTTTTATTCTCTTCCTGGGATTCTGATTTTGTGCTCGTTCGGAAGTTATTCCACAGTTCTTGGGTGTTCGTTCTCTTTTCCTGCTTACCTTTTACTTTCCCAAGTTTATATGGACCAATTTTAACCACTGATCCTTTTCTTTAGCTGTGACAAGTCTACAGATAATCCCAACAAAGACAGTGCTCATTTCTGTCACTGTGCTTTTATTTCTAGCAATTATTTTTTATTTCTTCTTAGAGTCCACCTCTCTGCTTACACTGCCCATCTGTTCTGCTGTCTGTCTGGTTCTTCCATAGAGCCCTGAACATCTTCATCATGGTCTCCTTGTCTGATGATTCTGACACGAGTCACCATCTCTCTGGTTCAATGATTGCTTTGTCTCTTCACACCATATCTTCTCTTGCCTGTAAACAATTTTCATAGTTTTTTCCCAGAAAGCCAGACTTAGTGTATCGTGTACTGGGAACCGAGGTGGATAGGACTTTGGTTTGCAGATTTACCTTAACCTGACCGGATGTTGGATTGTGCGGAAGCCTGTCATAGCCGTAGGTGATAAATGCCTTTGAGTTCCTCTAGTGTCCTGTGGATTTTTTTTTGTTGTTGTTTATGTGGCTGATTTCTTTGGTTTCTCTCTCTCTTTCTCCTTCCCTACGCTTCCGGCTTCCCTAACTGCCCCCTCCTCAGAGGTTTTCTGTTCCACAGCTCTTTCACCTGCGATTCGCTGCAGTTGTGCTGGGGTCCTGTGGCTGTGTGGCAAGTCACAGGGAGGGAGGGTCCGCGTCTCTGAAAGGAGAATCAGGCCTGCGCTGGCAGACAGAGTCTCCTCTCGGGGGCAGCTTTCCACCCTGCCCTCGCTTGCTTTCCCAGTGTGTTCCCTTGAAGGCCTAACCCTGTTGACTTGCTTATTATTATTTTTTCTTTCTTAAGTGGGACAGGAAAGCTGCAGGGTCTAGGACTCTGGTGTGACTTGGGGAAGGTCTTTCCCCCTTGGTAGCCTTTGTTACTGAGAAGGCTTGTGGCTTACTTCCTGGTGCTTTGCCATTCCTGGCCAGAGCGGTGAGATTTGTCCTGGAGCCTTGTAATGAAAACCTGGTGAGTGTCCTGGAGGGGAAGCTCATGGAAGTATGGAGACTCTCCAAGTCTAGAGCTCCCAAGAGATTTTATTTATAATCAAATGGCAGCAAGTGAGCTGACTTGTCATTCAGTGCTCCTGTCCCTGATAGCTCCAGGGCTTCATCTCTGCACAGCAGAATGGTTCCTGTATCTCTCTGGATATGTCTGTCACTCCAGATTTTTGGGGTGCCTATGTTTTCTGGGACCTCAGTCCTGTGACAGGTCTAAGAAAGGTATAGTTTTCAGTTTTCCTGCTTTTACGTGATGTGAGCATGGCAGTGACATCTTACAAGCTCTTTCCACATTGGCAGTGGATAGCAGGTCCTTCTCCTCGCACGGGTAGTGTGTTTGTGCTCTCTTGGTTTCTGAGCTGTGTCTTTGTCCTGACTTCTTGAGGCTGCACAAGAACAGCTGGACACTGGCCTCTGTCCCATTTGACTTTCTAATCTGTGCTGTTTTTAGCCCATTTTTATGAACTGGCATAAATATTTATGGTATACACAAATCAGACACATTTATTTTAAAAAATAAGTATTTTTTAAAAATAAATATTTAAAAAATATGAAATGAAATATAGAAGATAATCTGAAGATTAATATGAGATCATACTCAGTTTTCCTGTATGTTCAGATCAATGTTTTTATAATAAAGTTTTCTGAGTCCAAAAAGAAGCAAAGGTAATGCAAAGAAAATTTGTCTCACGTCACAGAAGAAAATATGTCTAGTCAATCCAATCAACAAAAGCTAAAGCAGATGTAGTCAGTAATGTTCACTCATCACTGAGTTCTGTCTGAGGCACAAGATTTCAGGAATTGTTTTTGGAATTCTGCTAAAATGAAAATGCAAGTCATATTGCAGAATTTTGCTGGTCATAGATGTTTGATATTAATTTATTTTAAGGTTCAGTTACACAAAAAAATAAATAAGAATTTGAAGACTCATGATAGGAGTCAAAGAACTAAGACCTTGGTCAAGAATCATACATATATATATATATGATTTGTCTCTAAAAGAAGAAAACTCAATAGAAAAAAAGATAAATAAAACAGAAGGTAGAAGAATCTTGTAGCCCTTTGCAGTATAATTTTTAGAGGAATATTCACTATAAATGTGTGAAAGACCTATTTGGACATAAAATATGGACCCAAGTTCTAGAGTTGCCTCCTAGTTTGCCACTGCATATGGCCATATAGCATAATACTGCAAAACTTTTATTGACAGATCATTTAATCATTTCTTCTGAAATTATACCCTACTTAGTAGGAGCAGTGTTGAAGTTGAACATTCCTATTACTGTCAACTAATAAGCCACCAGAAAACCCAAGTGCCCCAAACATGTCATTGTCTCTTCTAGATTAGGAAAAAGCATTAATAATAACTAGCAGTAAGAATCACATCATGTAAGCTTCAAGGAAATATGGTGTCCATGGAGGAGCACAAAAAGACAAGTGTGGCCTCTTCTACTCAAGAGTTGATAGCAACGATCTGCACTAAGAAATGTCATAGTTTTCTGATACATTAAAAATAATGTCCCAACCCCCACCTATCAGCCCAATCAAAACACGGTCAAATATAGCTTCAAACTGTGATTGTTTGCAGTGCCAGACACCATGATATAAGTCTCTTGGGGTGCAGTGTCTCTTAGGTCCCTCTGTGTTTTCTGTCTCCACAGAAGGGGTGGGAGATGCGATGTCATGTGAAGCAGGGAGTCACATTCTGCTTGTGAGTAGAGTGCACGTTGTGTCCTCTCTGTAGTGTAATGTTGGTTTTTCCTGAGCTATCGGGTGTCACCCCAAAGCAGTTTAGGTTGTGCACGTATTAAAAATATCAGTGGGCATTCTTTACCATTTAAATTCCTAGTTGTGCCATCTATAAATTCTAAACTCAAGAGTCCTCCTTCATTTCTTTTCCCAGTCTGATCATGCCCTTTTAAATGGAGAAAGCTCAGAAAGAGGGTCAGTCAGGTATGAGGAGCAGGGGGCCTAGGAGAGCAGGAGTGGAGTGCTAAGTAGAATGTTCTAGATCTATTCCTTGTCACGTTTTTAAAAATATTATACTGCAGAGAGTGAGGTGACTAGTAAGAGTGAAATGGGTTATTTCTAGGCAGTGACCTTAATATTTATTTGTTGGTGGAAGGTGTATCAAGCTCTATCTCTGCACTCAGCTCCCTGAAATGTAATTAGATTTGTTTAAAAAAATAGAAACCTCAAAAAAAGCAGGCACCTAAAAATAACATTTCATAGATACTGGAACAAGAAAGGAATTTATTAAGCTTCATGGTACTCAAGGGACATTCACTGAACAGGACGAGGTTACATATGCCTCTCCACATGGTGAGCTCCTTACGGGAGGGATCAAGTCTTTCTTTTGAATCCCAGCTGCATGAAGATTAAATTAATGCTCTTCAAATTGAATTTTGAAATAGTATTTTCTCCTTTGATTGCATTGCAATGGAAGTTTGCATTTATTCAGAAGAGTGTTCTGGGTTCAGAAGGAGTCTCTGTCGTTCACACATGTGTAGGAAGTGACATGAGTGAGAATATCCATGTGCATATTGGTCTTACACACAAGTTTGTGTCAAAAGAGGAAAGAGGATTTAAGAATTTTTTTAAAAAAGTATATAGCATTCAAGCAGCAAGAGATGATTGGGGATTTCATTAGACTATGCAATAATTTTCTGTGATTCAAACCAGTCTATTCAGTGAAAGAGAGGGGAGGAGAGGAGAGGAGGTGAAATTCCGAGAGTGTTCTGAGATGTGCGTCAGGGAGCTGGTGAGGCCGGGGTTGCCTGCCTCCCCTCTCACCCCTCTCCTGCCCCAGCTCTCCTGGGGGAGCGGTGTGCCCTCCCCCTCAGCACTACCCTTGATGTTGAAGTATGTCAAAGGGAATTAAAAGGAGGAAAGACCAAAGACTGAGAGAGATTGTGTGTGCTTTCTCCACACACTGGAGATGGCAAGAACCCAATGAACAATGACTGGCCTTTGAGATCACACTTAACTCAGCGCTGGATATCCTAAAATGCCTACATGTTGGGATAACCCATGTTTCCATGAGTGTTGAGATATTCTATCCAGTTCTTGCTCCACATTTATTTTAACAATTCATCATATGGATACCAAAATTAGACAAACTTGTCTAGTTGGAAAAAGAGAGAGCTGGTTTCTTCATACATTACAAAAATAGCAGAGTAATTGCTTTGGGGCTATGCCCTGTGATGCTTATGTATTAAATATCTCCTTCGATGTCAGCTCTAAGCCTGTGTAGACATTTACAGTCTTCTTAAAGACATATTCTTTAGGAAATGTAGTCCTTGTAATTTTAATAGTGACAAAAGGGAAAAGAGACTCCACCGAGTCCATATCACCAATTTGTTGCAAAAGTGGCTCGAAAGTTCATATTCAGAATAAACTGTATTTCATTCAGTATCAGGACAGCAGGGATTGTTTTCATTCTCATTGCTACTCCTGGGTATTTCATAAACTTCTTCTGGCTCAGAGCATGGAAGATCCCATAGATTACTCATGACTTTGTCTGGACCCACTCACAGAACACATTAACAGAACCGAGTGCCGGATCCAGGTTCCATTACTGAGAAAACGGTTGCCCAGTGTTAGGAAGGTCTCCACTCTCTTCAAAAGCTTGAATCTCTAGGAGTAAAGAACAAATTCATCTAATAAAGTAAACAGGAAACCTGGACTGTTTGAGAAACAGATTTTGTAAATGTATTTCTAGGCAGGTCTAAATCCTAGAACAAAGGTTGATCACAGGAAAGAATATAATAAGGGAAGTCATTGATCACTAACATCAGGAAGCCGGTGAGGATAGTGTCTAATTGCATATATTTCAGTGTTGATGTATAAATTTGCCTACCAAGTATTCATTTTCAATAATTGTCTTTGGTTATTAAAGAGTGAGCAGAGTGTTGGAAGAAAACCCATTATCTAGTTGTATCACACAATGAAAGTCACTTACACACTCTGGATATCTTTTTACTAGAAGATAAATGTGTTGCTCTCTAATGTCATCTTCAATATTAATATGCTATGATTCCACCAAACCATATTCAACATAATAAATTAAGTTACATAATAAGATAGGGTTAGGAAAACACTGGAAATACATAACAAATTCTCAGTAACCTTACATTTAATAAAGGGCTTTCTTTTACTTTATTTTGAAAATAGCAAGCCAATAAGTGAAGGAATAAGTAACATTTTAAAGGTTAGCAGAATATGATTGTCAGGATTCTGTTTAATTACATAGTTACATGTTATCACACAATAACAGAAAGGTAAGAAAATCATTTAATATTACACTGCTAGCAATATTAAATAACCCATGGGCTTTGTAAAACCATCAATTTAGTTGTTCAAGGTCTCAATCATGCAAAATTTTGGTGTAAGGTAATATTTTGGAACTGCTTTACATTTTTTAAAAGTGGTGAAGCAAGTTTTGATATTGCACAACTATAAAATTTCCTCCTTGTATCAATATTATTTGTCTATTTCTTGAAATTACATAAGACATTGAGAATAATAGATTAGGTTTATCAATTAAGGACTGATATATATGTATATATATACATATATATGCATACTGTAAGTTTAGAAGAAGGTAATTCTTCAAGTATGTATTTCATGTATTTTAATCAAAGGGAAAAATCACACAGACAGATTTAAAAATAATTGAATTTCCTAATTTTATTATTGCCTCATTATTATTTTCTGTTCTACCAGAAATTCACACTTATGTTCCAGGGACAGCTATACCTTTGCATTTCATCCCAAAAAGTGGCCCAACTAGTATTTCAGTACAGAGTTCCCCAGACTATCATTTATTTGGAAGAAATTATAATTGAAAACAAAGTATGCCCAATCATGTTTTCTAACAGAAGAAAATTTGTATTGTTTTATTTCTTAACAAGGGCTTAATTTCCAATGCCGTTTTTATCAAAACGATCATCAACATTTAGCCAACCACAAATGACATCCCTTTACAATGTACAGTATAAGACTTCACAACGTATACATAAATTAATTAAATAGAGTTTTACAGAAAGCAAACATATATAAATTAATATATTTTGGAGATTCATAGAGATAAAAATTATGCCAAGACAGGGTGATTCTATGCGAATCTAAAAAGAAGAAAGGTAACCTACAGTGAAATGTACAGAGTGGGTCAAAACTAAAGTGTGTGTGTGTGTGTGTGTGTGTGTGTGTGTACGTGGGTGCGCACGTGCGCATGACAGCTGGGGTGCAGGGCGGTGGGATGAGGAGCTACCGCAGATGCTGAGAGGTCTCCTGTCATCTGTAGTGAACAATCACTGGCCTTCATGTCGTGGAGCTGACTGACTTGCTAATCTTCATGCACTGCCCTGTTCAACTGAAAGATAAAGTGGCTCATAACTGGGAAGAATCGTCTACTCCATGGGTCTTTCCCCAAATTTGAAGCTGTAGTGCCTCCACTCCTTCCACTCTTACACACACACATACACACGCACACACACACACACACACTTTTGATAAGAGTTAAGCATTGTTTCTTGAACTATGCAATAGATTTGTGAATCTGAATTTGAGTGGTTGAATTACTATTTCATATTGACCTATATCATCTTAGCTTCTGATTGATACTTACTCTCAAGGTATTTACTCTCTCTTATCATTTTGTTCTTCCCTTTGCTGCCTTTCAGTACCTCTGTCAAATAAGGATTTGGAACCACCATAGAAACCCTCTGAAGATGTTTTCTTAGAAATGCTGCAGTGACTTTAAAAGATTAAATCATATCTCAGTATTCTTCTTTGTGGGCTTTTAAATTTCAACTATGTGGTAAGAAACAACATTTTGGAGACCGTGGGTCTCTGGGGTGAATTAGGATTAAGTTCCGACAACGGCACCCTACAGAATGCGGCCAGCCGCCTTGCTCTGCTTGACACAAGGTTCTGCAACAACAGAAAGAGTGGGGTTTATGCTCTTAGTCTAACTTCATACCATAAGTGGGAAACAGAAAGGAAGTTAATTGTATTAGCTACTAAATTTGGGCCCAAGATAATGATAAAAAAAGTTTGAATACAGTTATTCTTCTGACAACCAGGATGTGGGACACAGATGTGGGAAGTAAACATAGAAGATAGTTAAAAGAAAAACTTAGGACATAAATGGAATTATTAGAAGGAATATTCTATAACAAGTGAATTTTTCCTCTACTTCAGATATTTACAAGGTATTCAAATCTCAAATCAGGGAAAAAATATGAAAATTACAAGTAAAATGCGGTTTTCATGTTATTTAGTAAGTGAACTATTTTTAACTTAGTTCTTATTCAAACTTCAGTTAATTTAAACAATTGCTTAGTGAAATTTATAAGGAAACTTGATATGTAAGGTATTTTTGTGTGTGTAAGGTATTTGTAAAAAAATTCATCTTTCAAACTTCTGTTGAGAAAGAAGCTTTTTGAAGTTCTCATGAAAAAAAATGTAGCCCTGATTCATCAATTGTCTAACAAAATTATGACAAATGTCACAAATAATCACATCCTAAAGTGCTGTGGAGGGATAAATATCCCAAATAATAATCATAATTATAATATGAAGAATTCATAGTACTGAAAAATACATACTCCTATTTAATTTTTTTAGTTTAACTATTACTTTAGGATAAAGCAGAAGGGACACAAGGAAGGAGGTCAAGAGAGGGTAAAAAAGGTATTGAGGACTGAAACTGATCAAATTATGTTTTTATGCATGCACTCATATGCCACAGTGAAACCCATAATTTTGTATAATTAATATGCACCAACATATCATATGTTGGTCGGCAAAAAATAAGTTTGAATTTTAAAAAAATAACTGGATAGCAGTTTAAAAGTAATAAAGCTTATGCCAATCATTCATGACCTACAGGTTTAATGCAATGTTCCAGAAAGTCTCTTTAGGGATATAGCTGATAATGAGTTCAAGAAGAACTAGAGCAATTCAAAAATATGGCAAAACACTTAAAAGCACAAGTCTTATTTATTACGAGGCCATGTGGCATTTCTCAACTCCCACTACATCTAAATGGGAGACAAGATGGGGCCAAGGAAACATTCCTGGACCTGGAGCCTGGAACTAGTTTTTTTTTTTTTTTTTTCCATTGAGCAAATTATGGGTTTCAACTTTCTCCTGAGGGAAACATACAATGAGACCTTTTTTCTATGTAACGTTAACGAGGGCTTCAAGAGCTGGCTAACATTCCACCTTTCTCAAAAACGTGTCCAGCATCTGGCAATACTTTCACCAGTGTCTACACACTATTTAATGCCTTCTCTTTCAGAATGGTTGTAGAAATGATACAAGGGTCACATTCGCGAGTGAGAAAATAGGATTTGCATAGTCCCACAGATTTAAAGGTGGGTCATCTTTTGAATACATTTACAAAGATCGCACCCATGAGGTTGCTTCTCACATGTTTAGACTCTTGCCGGGCTCAATGTATCTTCATTAGCTACCCAGTGAGGTTGTCCATGGAAAAGGGATTCTCATACTACTGAAGATACTTTTATCCATGGGGACCCATTCTTTTGTGTTAGTTTTTTTTTTTTTTTTTTTTTTTTAACTAAATGGAAAGAGGCATATTTGTTGGCAAACTGCTTCTTTCTGTGGTCAAGGTGTGATGCAGCCATGTCTTCTTTAAGTTGCGCACTTAGCAGGAGATGGCGCTAGGAAAGAAGGCCACACCATGACTTGGAACTGGGTCAGGCTGCTAGGAAGGTAGGTTCTGAGTGTTACTCTGGGCATTTCAATGGATTCTTCATCATTTTACCAAATTCGTCCTCCTGAATAGTCACCATCCTCTCTACCCCTTCTGAGGGAAGTTTGCCCCCTACACTTCATAGCTGCAGATACACAGATTTGGTGAATTTCAAAGGTTAAAAATTAATCTGTGTGGCATATCATCCATTGTAATTACTACTAATGCATACCCAGAGGCAAATTTTCACCTATTTTGAGAAGGTGGTGTTCCAGAACTTATTTAATTAATGATTGATAAAGTAATTTGAAATTGCAAGATATTGATAGACTTGTTAATAGAATTGGGGAAAATGCATAATTTGCACTTTGAGCAGTTTTTAAAATTAGTTTCAGTCATAGATGGACATGATATCTTTATTTATTTTTTTATGTGGTGCTGAGAATTGAATCCAGTGCCTACATGTGCCAGGCAAGCGCTCTACCACTGAGCCACAACCCAGCCCCTGAGCAGTTTTTAGTGTAATATTTTTTGTGAAACATGAGGTGTTAAAGGCCTAAAGCTCATCCCCACTGAATATTGCCCCCTGATTGTGCTGTTATGATGGTCAAAACTGGACAATATACTTTGTTATAAGAGTATAATTTCCTTAGTTTCACTGTAGCAATAATGATTGACTTTTGTAAAGGTTCCAATAACTAAGGGAGTAAAGTACTCATGCTTTTTTTACAAAGTTTTCTGAGATATTGACCAAAGACTGGGGCTAGACATCAATCTTTACAATGTATTTTAATATCTACTATAAAGATACCACATGCAATAAACTGGATCAGTAGAAAGTACTACTAACAGTGTAAAGTTATTTACCAGTCCACTGTCTTTGTTGAATAGAAGATATAAATGATTGGCTGTTTTATTGGTGAAGCATGATTTTCAGACAATTTCCTGATGAAGACATAGAAGAATTGTACAAGATACTAGGACTAGTACTTCAGTTACCGTTTGGTAAAAGAGGTGTGACTTGGTTTTAGTAAATAGATTTCACTTTATTTCACATGCTCTATCAAACAGCATCTTTCCTAATATATAGTAAATATATACTTCTTTTTTCATCAAATTCAAATTGTGGCAGTGACCCAAAAATTGATTCATAAATATTTCCAACCTGCATAAATAAATTAGCTCTGAGTGCCTACTGTTGGTTCAATAAGTAAGTGAAAGATCTGTTTTATTCTCCCTCTCCCCAGAATAATGAGCCATTGGGTCAATGTCATTTTGTACTACTCTGCATTTTAAATAGAATGTATGTGTTGGTCATGTGTACTTTATTATCAGAAGAAAAAACTGGGGACATAAAAATAAATCCCCTCATCTAATCCTTTTGTGAAATGTGTGTATGCCTCTAGTCTTTCTCTGTTGATAGAAGAGAATTCACTATGTCTGCTGGATTCCTTTATGTCTCCTTGGTCTCTTCCGACTGGATGTAGAAATGGTGCTATCTTCATTCATCTGAACAAATCTGGGAGGAACCCCAACTGAGTCACTTTCAGAAGGAGCCAAAAAATGTCTTTGGTTCATAGCAACCCTCTCTTAAAACAAAGTTGCAAATATATTAAAGATACAGTATCTGAAGGGAGAACCAACTTGCAAAGTGGGAGCTCAGTGGAGTTGAGCGTGTGCCCACAGCTATTCTGTCACTCAGTGGAACTGATTTTATGAAGGTCGGAGAGACCGGTCCAAGTATCTTTCGATCTTTGGTTTTGTAGACAATTTATCTGCTTGTCATTTTTATTTCAGTGACACTGCCTTATGTCAAGTGTGTTATTAAGTCACTGTAAATCCCATCTCTCAACATAGCAGTTTTGATTTAGCTGTAATTATAAATATACTTTGAGGGGGATGTTAGAATAAAGCTCTAAAAAGGTATTATGAGGAATTTCTTAGCATTATTCTCATTGTCATGAGATTGTGCTAAAGATTTGGGAAGTAAATTTCTCTTTCACATACTCTTTCGGTGACACTATTTTCAGAATAAATGGCCCAAGTTTGCGCCTGATCTTTGGTACCTCTTAACGCTTACTGGCAATGATCAGAACCAAAACGTGTTGCTGAAGTAACTTCAAGCCCATGTTTGTCTCCCACCAGAGACATAAGAGCAGACTTGTGTAATTAGCAGAATCCCCCTGGACTCGCTGTCTGTGCTTCTGGCACATTAATAAAGCTGAGACATGGACCGTGACCCCTGAGGGCCTCTTCCCATAAGTCCCTTGTAGAAACTTGTGGTTGTCTGAGCAACAGCTCGACTGAGTGAGCCGGCCAGAGCCCCTGCATGTTGGCCTCACTAGGAACTGTGCTGAAATGGTCTCAGCTGGGAGCTGCTCTGGTGGATTTGATCACCGGCATTTCTATCGCAAATGCCGTGTGCTAAGGAAATTCAGAGATGTTAACCCCGGAAGGCTGGGATTCCAGGAAGGCCGTGTCCTTGAAAGAAATCGGTCTTCTGCTCTTCTGCTGTGTCAGCAAAATTCGCAGTGTGGGGTGTTTGGTTAATTTTCTTTCTCTCCCTGAAGGCTTTCGTGCAATTATTTTTTGCAGGCACATTAACTCTTATGATTAGTATCTTGATGGGGTTTTCATACCTACTGACTGATTCAGAGTCTAGGTAGTTGCTTAAGTGCACGTTTATCAAGGAGGAATGCAGACCGTTTTTATTCAGTAGTAATTCATTGAAATGAATTGCCAGTTGGCTCTCAAGCTATGTTAGGGATGAGAAGAATCTTTGCAGAGATTAGCAAAAAAGGTACCCTTTCTATTGACAAACCTCGATGGTTTAACATATTTTACTATTAAGAAAAATAAACAAGTTTTCTTCTTGCTTAATTGGACTCACCAGTTTTTTAAACCCTCCCTGGAGTGGTTGAGAGATGACCATCTTAGGCACCTAGCATCAGATGACCCAGGCCAAATAACTGTTATTTTTATTTTTAGAATTAAGGACGGACATACCCATGTCAACCTGAATTAACCAAACTTTCTCAATTCACTTGAAAATCGCCACTTTCCTTAAAACCTTATAGGTCTGCTTACTGCAGGGCTTAAAAATTTATCTGTGATCCACTTTCTCTTATAATCCCAGACAAACCATGTCCAGTACAAGAAAAAAATAAAATCCAGCCAGTGCCCATCACACAATTAGTTACAAACCCCTGGTGGCAATGGATCGTCATCTACAAAATTTTAAATCTCCGTATCTGCTATCCTGGGCCTGTTCTTCTCTTGACTACAAAACAGCTGAGTTTTTTTGAAGTATTTTTGTTTCTTTCTCAGTTTCCCAGGTGGCGACTCCTGGGTCCTCTGAGGCTAAATGGAAGCTGGTCAGTGATCACAGACTCTTCCTCGAGTGGCTCAGGAGGACCAACTAGGGGAGAAACATTGAGAACAGCAAGACCACGTGGACAGACAGTGAGACACCGGAGGGGAGGGACAGTGCAGCTGGTTCTTCTGCTTCCAAAGCATTTCCCGTCCCTCATTTACGCCTGCCTGTGTCAGGAGTAGACTGGACTATGCACATACTGCTGCTAATGAGAAGCCATTTTTAAATAGCACTATTTTAGAAATAGCTATTCAACATAACAATCTGAGTTTTAATGCAACAAATTATAGTTTTCAACAGTTTAAGTGAGCATATTCTGTCGCCCTCAGCAAGTTGGATATATACTGTGGTATATAGATGGATACAGTAATATCCATATCTATATTTTTCTACACACACACACACACACACACGCACACGCACACACATGAGCTACAGGGCCCTGCTTGAGAGAGTGCTCTAATTTCATGTTCCCTTAATTGTCATTGGTCTTATTTATAGGGAGGGAGTTAAGGTGCCATTTGTGGAGCCTCACTGGATGTGTCCCTGTCACAGAGCTTTGGGGTGGGTCATTGCTATGTCCAAGGACAGACCCTGGGCTCAGACAGGAGGACTGGACCAGGGCACGGTGGGCACCTGTTGCCGGGCACAGCCCAGTGTGGGCGACTTCTCTCAGTGCCCAGGCTTCTGCTACTGTCAGACCCAAAGAATTTTGTTTAAATGACTGTTCATACGATTTGGATTCTATTTTTGTAGAACACAGATTCCCCCATAGAAATTCAATAAATAAAGGACTTAACCGCTGAATCAAGGAAGCGAACTCCAGTTTTTAACCTTCCCAATGAGACTGGGCGAGACCCGACCGTGTCAATTGGTACTGCAAGTGGTCTTCCAGGAGGCAGAGGGCACAGTGACCCTTGGGCAGATCCAGGGCGGACTGTCGCCATGGCCGCTGGGTGTCATTGGATGAGGCTGGCGCTGTAGCTGAAGCCATAGCTGCTGGATCGCGACAAGGGGGGCTGGGCCTCCTCGCTCTGTTCAGGGGCGTAGCTGGGAAACGTCTGGGCACGTGACATCTTGGAGGAACCAAAGCCGTGACCTAGAAAGCAGGAAAGGAGAACTGCGCTGAGAACCAGGTTCAGCAGAGCAAAATGTGTACGGAAAACCCCAGCAGGCACAGCAGGACCCCAGATCCGCGGTATTGAGCTAGCTGTGCGGAAGCTGCTAAACACCTGGAGACCTCAGTGTCTCCGCCTTTGATGCATCGAAAGTCTTGTTTTCAGGGATCAGTGTTTCCCAGGGGCATCTGTGTGAGCGTTCTGGATGCCAGGGAACTAGGCACATTTTGTAGGGATCTCAAACTTCCCGTCAATTAACTTTTGAAAGAAAAGCAGGACAGCTTTTCCCCCCAAAGCTGTTTTTGATGGAGGGTCTGTTGGAGGCTTTCTTTTCTTTTAGGCTCACTTTGCACAAACAAAAGCAAACTGCACACTTTCTCAAGTGTAGTGGGCAAGCTACACTTAAACCTAACCAGCAACCATCAATTTCCAAGAAAAAAGTCTTGTCCAGGGACAGAGTTAGGGGCTCTGGTTTATCCTGGTGGGTTTGTCCCTGCCACTGAAGCCATTCCATGACATGGTTCACCAAAATGATAAGCCTTGATCGTTACTAAAATGGCCTGATTCTTGGACCTTAGGCAAAACATATTTAAAGATGCTTGGGCTGTTCAGGGGCACCTGGGTGATGAGAAAATGTCAACTGCAAACCCAAATGAAAGTCGTCCCTGAAAACTTGTCACAATGCCAAAATGTGTGGAGGGAGCGTGCATGCCGAGGTTCCAGTGGACTTCCCAGTAGCGCCTCACCCTTTCTGAGCCAGTAATTATTCTTCCTGTGTGAAGATGATTTGTGCTACTGGAAACATTGATCCAGTACCCCGCCCTTTCAGAGTTTATATTATGCTCAAAGGAAGAGATGTCTTTCATTTGATTTGTATGTTCTCTGATCTCCAGAGTGAGAAATGCAGAGAAGACAATCTGTTCACTCAGAAGCATGGAACTTCTCATTGTCAGACTCAGAGTCTTTGTCCTTTGCAATGTCATAGGCTTCAAGCCATTGTCATGTGTGTTTGATGACTCAAAAAATGTCCTAGCAGCATGGGGAACTTGGGATCCAGGGAGGACACCATGGGAATTGGGTAGCAAAAGACTAATTAAAGCTGGTAGAAAGAACTGCTGAAATGTTGAAACATGGCGAGAGAGAACTCTTGCTTTCTGGATAAAAAAATATTTTAGCTTCACTGTTTGCTGACTTTCTTGCTGACTGAGCAGGGAAATCACAATAGACAGGTGGCTTGTGGATCTGGGAGAGGGGAGGGGAGTAGGTTCTTCCTGTCCCCCTCCTGGGCTCACACTGCCCACAGAGCCTTCTGAACTTCCAGTCCCTTCTGCCTCTTCAGCTCCTACACTTCCTTCTGTCTCCTGGGGTCCTGAAGCTCCTTTTCCTCTCTGGGGCCCTCGGATCTGATGGAGGCCCTGCCTCCAACTGCTGAGTCCCTCACAGTTTCCATGGGTTTCCTGAACTTTGTCCACAGCTCTCGGGAAGTCCCTTAGCATCTCATCCGAGTGTGTGTGTTCTCTCTCCTGCGGGTCCCTGGTGCCACAGCCATGGAGGAATGGAGCAGAGGGGGAGAGAGTGTGGAGGGCTGCTAACAGGAGCTCTAGGGGAGCTAGCGCTGGCGTGGGGAGCAGTTCGAGAGTGGCTAGACCCGGAGAAGGCAGGGTGGGGTCTCTGGAGCTTTGACACCAGGCACAAGTACTGCCTTTTCTACTGCCTAACTTGTAGCCCACTTTAAGGTACTTCTCTTTGGGCTTCTCTGCAAATTCTGGATGCTAATACAGTCACTTAGTTTGTATGCCCTTTTGAATATCAAACCAGTGAGTTCATCCATGCTAAGTACTGCCACTCTGGTAGAGGGATCCAAAGTGGTGGTGCTCTCCAAACTGCCAACCCGGGCAGCTGGAGAAGGCCTGCCTCACGAGGTGGCATTTGGCATGACGTTTATATGACCAAGTCCTGATAACACTGATCTGATGGGGGAAGAGTCATCAAATTTTTAGTGATTTTTATCCTCATATCTTACCATCGATAATTCCTTACCAGTGATATTCCATACTTTCTCTAAATGGAAATATTGGTGTTGATTCGTGTAAACAGCTGAACAGTGGAATATTAAGACTATATTCCTGGCCTTGATTTTATTTTGTTATTTTTAAAGTTTTAGAATCATCTTTAACTCACATTACTTCATGGGCTAAAAGCTAAAGCTTAAGTTGGGAATTCATTTTGCCTATGAATGCAGTTTTTTATCCTAGAATGTTGAGCCTAAACGGTGAAACATGCAGCTAACATTTACCAATCGTCTATAAAAGATAGTTCAAGACCCTGTGGAAAAGGCTCCCACACAGACCAGGAGCCTGCCTCTCTGGAATCGGCAAGCTGCTGGGGAATGATGGGCAGACAGAAGCAACAGGCAGCACCAAACCAAGGGTCCATGCAACCTCGCTGGCAGGTCAGGAGCTTACAGGGGGCCGTCATCCAGAACCACACGGGTCACTTGGATGACCACGAGCGACAGTCCCTCCTCAGAGTGCACGCTTCCCCAGCGCTGCTCAGACTGCCTCGAGTTCTGCTGTGCCTCTCTGGGCCTGGTGGTGCTGATGGGGAGAGTGTCCTCTCCAGACCAGACAGCACACAGCAAGACCCGGGCAGCAGGACCGCCTGGAAGCTCCTTCTCCTCCTTCTGCACTGAGTGGGCCCCTCGCCTGTCACTCCTTCTGTCCCCTATTCGCCCCTGCTTTCTCCACCATCTCAACGTGCTGTTTCTCACGGGTTTCTTTGGAATGTCATTCTCTTTCAAGGTCAACCTTGGCTTCTTCCCCTCTTCTGTGAATCATTTCTAGTCTAATTGGAAATTAATTTATGATTTTTCTTTCTTCTACTGTTTATTTACAGACAATTCACAAATCATGCTATTTAATGCTTATCACAAAAACAACACACCTCAATCAGAATGGAATACATAAAGACTTTACAAATGCTGTTTGATTTTGGCAGAATAAGTGTGGGAACAAAAGAGAAAAATAATTAAGCATTTTCTCAACATTCATTTGAATTATGCCCTGAGGCACTGTTGATGAAAGCAAAATAAAATCCACTCTGTGGCTTAAATCAACGACGTGAGGAGACAGCTTTCTTCATCCGTGATGCTGAGAGACGAGCAAACGCTTCCCAACCTTTTCCTCCAGTTCACCTTAAAGACAAATGGGTGAATCTGGACCCTGGGAATCTGAGGGTAGAAAATTTGTAATGGGTATTTTATTTCTTAACAAGGGCTTAATTTGCAATGCTGTTTTGATCAAAATGCTCATAGATATTTAGCCAACCACAAATGACATTTGTTAATAGCCATGACTCTATTTCAAAAGTCCCCTTGAATTTTGATTTCAACTCCATTGGGTATTCCTGTTTGTTTTAATAGAAAATAACATTTTCTACTATATGTTTAGGTAATGTTGACAATCTGGGGAAAAAAATGTCTTTACCTGGTAGTTTCAAGTACACTTTGAAATATACCCCAGCTTGCCACCTTCTCCCTGTGGTATGCATGCATGCCCCAGAAATGTAGTCCCCTTCCATAAACCAGGAAATCTATTGGATACAAAGGTATTTGAAACTTTTGCTTTATTATAATAGAATTATAGGAAATCGCCCTAACTCAATTCCAGGAAGTCAAGAGTGTCTTGAAAGAAAGGCCAAGCCACGCCAACCTCGGAGGGACGCTTCCCTGTGTCATAAAACATCCTAACAGGCAATGAAGTTGGAGAGGCACAAATTGTGGTAGAAAAGAACAACCGAACAGAAAGGCAAGACCAGCAGTTCCCACTACGCACAGAAGAACGAACAGGCGGCCTGCACATGCTCTGCTCCTGCGGAGTGGGGAGGGCGCTGGTGGAACAGAGGCCTCGCTGAGCATGGCACTGGGGAGTCTTGGCTTTTCTCCTCTTTCTTGATACATAATCCAGAGAAAATCCTCTTTGTTCCCAGAGGATCCAAGGCGTAAATCGCGTGGCCATAACTGGTAAGAGGCAATGGGCCAAGCAGAGGTACTTCATGATTGTCTGTGTGTTTTATTAATTTGCTAGATCTGGGAAAGATGAAAGGGTGCAGTTCCCTTAAGCGATAAAACAAAATAAAAACACAAAGTGAAAAATAAACAGATAGAAATGTCCATGTCCCCTGGGGAGGAGGGGAAGCACCAGTCACGGACGACCACTGTTCCTGAAGAGTAAAGGCTGGCTTCCCTCCTGACCAAGGAGCTTCTGGCCACCAGCAGGAATGGTGCAGACCAGGCCTGGACAGGGAGGAGGTCTCGGAAGGAAGGCCACGGGTACAGAGCTAAGGCCTCCTGGGCTCTCGCTACACAGAGTGGGGCTGCATAGTTTTTATGGGGTGTCGAGCACTTGCATGCTGAGCTTGCAGCCTGGAGAAAGCTGAAGCCAGACTAGCAGCAGCACAGTGCAGGGCCATCTCCTGTCTGAGCGACGACTTGCTGTGTATTAATTACACGTAGAAATGCCGGGTACACTGCCCACATCTCTCCTGTAACTGTATTTGAATTTTATTCAGTTTTTTCAAGTTGTGACTCCAGCTAGACTTTGTTTTTTTGGTCTTTGAGCTCTCCTAGTGTGCTTCTGAAACTCCTTCGGGGATTCCAGGAGCTCAGTGGCTTTATGACCTTGAATACATTTGTTGGGGTATCAAGACTCAGTTTCAGCACTCTGGAGCCAAAGAGGAGCTGCGATCACTGGTTTCAGTCTACACAGGAATGATTTGGAAGAGTCATAATGTAACACCCACTATTCACGGATTGGTTCTAGATCCTGTGCCATGTACCTTATCTCAGCTCTAGCAGGTGAGATTGCGTCCTATGTGTCAACTGCATTGGGCTAAGGAAAGCCCCACGCAGGATTTTTGAACAGAACAAAAAGGAGGAGGAAGATAGATCCTCTCTCTGAGCTGGGACATCTGTCTTCTGCCTTTGATGGCAGAGCTCCTGGTCCTCGGGCCTCCACACTTGGGCTGAATTATAGCACTTGCTTTCCTGAGCCTCAGCTTCCTATGGTGTATTAGAGTTCTCTAGAGGAACATAATCAACAGGAAGTAGGATTATAAAAGGGGATTTATTAGATTGGCTTACACTACCAGAAACCAGATAGCCCACAATGGCCGTCTGCTGCTGGAGAGCTGGAAGAACTAGCAGCTGCGCAGTCCAAGAGGTGGAAGCCCCAGAACAGGAAGGATCAACAGTGTTACCCTAGTTCCAGCCCAAGGCTTCTGGAAACTACCTGGAGAATCACTGGCCGAGTCTGCTTGGAAGAGTGAAGAAGTGAGAATTTTATATCCTCAGATGATGGAAGCAGCCACCAAGAACCAGTTCAAAAAGAGCTGAGCCTGCATCTACATCTGCTTCCTGTTCTTCCAGCATTTATTCCATCCTATTGGGCGGTACTGCCCATGCTGAGGGAGGGTCTCCACTTCAGTTCACTATCCAGCATTCCAACCATTCCTAGACACGCCCTCAGGGACACACCCAGAGGCCTCTTAATCCTCCACATCTCTTGATCCAACCAAGTTGACAATTCAAATTAACCATTACACATGGGCAGGATATCAGATGTAGCCTCCATAACCACACGTCCCTTTCCTGCAATAAAACTCCTCGTTTATCTGTGTGTATCCTGTGGGCTCTGCTTCCCTGGAGAGCCCTGACTAGCACATGTATTCTTAGTGGGAAAAGCAGAAGGAAGATCTCGAGTTGCTTCACAGCAAGCCAAACCAGGTGGTGGAGTGGAAGTCGCCTTTGGGTCCTGCAAACAGAAGCCGGAAAGCTGCCCAAGACAGCGGCTCCATCGCCTCACACACGTTCTTTAAACACAGGTCTCACTGCACAAACTCACAGGAGGAAAAGTGCTTATGCAACTTCTGTGAGTGAGCGGGCAAATGGAAACGGATTCTCTACACTCAAGCTTTCTCTTTCTGTTGCACTAAACCTGATCTTTGCGCTTCCCAAACACCTCCTTCTGACTGCTTCTCCCCCTCTTAATCCCTGCTCCTCCTCCAACTTTGACCGGGCTAGTGAACCACCACTATATCAGTCTCCTGTGGCAGGGGTCCCTCTGGCCCCTGCTCCTCCATCTTCTTTGCCCTGCTCTGTTTCTGCTTCCGCCCCCTCGGACCCCAGCCCACCCAGTCCTCCTGCCACGAAGTCCCTTGCACATCTTCTAGCCCCCTTACGGGAGGTGGCTGGTGTGGAGGGAGTGATCAGAGTCCATGTTCCTTTCTCACTCTCCGATCTTTCTCAGGTAGAGAAGCGGCTAGGCTCCTTCGCCTCCAACTCCACAAACTTCTTGAAGGGATTTCAGTATCTTACTCAGTCTTATGACCTTTTTCCTGGCATGACATTTATATGATCATGGCCAACTCCTTGACCCCTAAGGAGCGCAGGAGAGTCTGGGAACAGATGCATAATTATGTAGATGAGGTTCACCAGTCAACCCGATCCACACCATTGGGGCTGAAGCAGTACCAGATAGGGAGCCCCAGTGGGACTATAACACAGGGACCAGGCATCTGCGATGGGGTGAGTTCCAAACCTGCGTCCTTGCAGGTCTCCAAAAGGCTGCCATTAAACCCATTAATTATGATAAACTTCAGGAAGTAACACAGGACAAAACTGAAAACCCATCCGCCTTTCTGAGTCGCCTCACAGAGGCCGTGCTCAAATATACTAATCAAGACCCTGAAAGTCCGGAGAGACGATAGCTACTCATGACTTATTATTTTTCCCAAAGCTACCTGGACATAAAGGCTAAATCAAGGCAGTTGGATAGGGGGCCCCTCACCCCACAGCCAGAGGTGCAGCGGTGGCATTCAGGGTGTATAACAGAAGGGAAGAAAAAAAAAAAACCCAAAACTAAAATACCAAATGCTAGCCAAAGCCTTTCAGCTACCTAGACCTGCCCAGCTGGCCACTACTAGGGGCACCCTAGCTCCCAGGAGACCTCCAGGCCCATTCCTCAAGTGTGGAAAGAGGGCCACTGGGCACAAGCTGGCCCCAACCCCTGGCAGCCCCCAGGTCCTTGTCCAAAATGCCACCAACCAGGACACTGGGCAGTGGATTGCCCTGGTGCTCAGAGAAGTGCCAGGTCACCCCCACCCCCTTCCCCTAGTGACTTACTGGAATTGGCAATGGATGACTGAGGGGACTTCTACACCCAACGACCATCACTGCTCAGGAGCTTTGGCTGATTCTTACAGTGGCAGGCAGACAGTTCCCTTTCCTTATAGATACTGGAACCACATTTTCAGTGCTGTGGGAGTTTTGGGGACCCACTTCCCCTGCTAGATCCTCTATTGTCAGATAGAGGGAAAACCATATCCCTTACAAACTCCCCCAATAAGCTGCCATATTGGACAAATCTGCTTCACTCATTCCTTTTTGATAATTCCTACATGTTCCATTTCCCTCCTGGGAAGAGACATCCTAACCAAATTGGGTGTCTCTATTTCCTTCTCACCTACCATGGGCCTCTGCCAGGACTCCTCTGCTTTTCCTCTTCTCATGACCTTTCAGGAATATACAACCCAACCTGAGTCTTCATGTCTCCTTCCTCCCTCCCTTGTTGACCCCAAGGTCTGAGACACCCACACACCCTCTGTAGCCACATGCTGACTTGTACTCATTCACCTGAAGGACCCAACATCCGACCCAACCCAGGCCCAATATCCCCTTCCCCAAAAGAGCCTCTTAGGGCTTCACCCAGTCATCCAGCATTTAAGGCAGAAAGGCTTCCCGTGCCCCACCAACTCACCTTATAACACCCCCATCCTGGCTGTTAGGAAGCCTAATGGATCTTGCTGTTTGGTGCAAGATCTCCTCCTCATCAACTCGGCGGTTGTCCCCATCTTCCCCATTGTGCCCAATCCCTACACGCTGCTTTCCTCAGTCCCCTCCTCCACCACAGACTTCTCTGTTGGATTTGAAGGACCTCTTTTTCACTGTCCCACTTCATCCTGACTCTCAGGATCTCTTTGCCTTCACCTGGACTGACCCTCTCCCTCGAGTTTCTTCTCAGCTGACCTGGGCAGTTCTCCCACAGGGATTTTGGGACAGCCCTCACCTCTTTGGTTAAACACTGTCTCATGATCTTGCCTCTCTTACTTTCATTTCCTCATTCCTCTTACAGTATGTTGATGATCTTCTTCTATGTAGTCCCTCTGTCGAGGACTCCCAAGGGGACACTACTAAGCTTCTAAATTTTTGGGCTGACAGAGGGTATAGGGTCTCTCCTGCAAAGGTACATCTTTTCCAAGCTCAGGTTATTTACTTAGGAGTCAGCTTCTCACCTGGATTTAAGGCCATCACTGTAGAGAGAAAAGTATTGTTGCAGGACACACTCACTCCATCCGCCAAGGAAGAAATCCTTTCCTTTCTAGGGCTAGCAGGCTATTTATGATCCTGGATACCTAATTTTTCCATCCTGGTGGCCCCCTTGTATGAGGCTTCAAAGGGCTCCTGAACCTCCTCTCAACCTGGGGAAGCCCCTTCCCAGACCCTAAGAAAGCCCTTCTTCAAGTTCCAGCCCTACACCTCCCTGACGTCACCAGACCATGCTACCTGCTTGTCTCTGAGAAAAGTGGGTTCACTCTGGGGGTCTAAGGACACATGTTTGGTCCCACCTTTGGCCCAGTGGCATACCTATCAAAGAGGTTAGACCCCACCGTAAGAGGTTGGGCACCATGTCTTAGGGTATTGGCCACAGCATTTGTCTTAACCCAGGAATCAAACACACACACACACAAAAAAAAAAACAACAAAAACAAAAAAAAAAAACAACTTTCCTTTGGGGCTCCACTGAAGTGCTCTCACCTCATCATCTGTCTGAGTTTCTTACTTATAAGGGTCTGCAAACTCTACCGCCCTGTTGGGTGTTGGCCTTGCAAACTGCTCTTATCGAGGACTCTTCCATTTCCTTTAAGACATGCCCTCCTCTAAATCCAGCCACCCTCTTACCCTTCCTTCCGACATACACGCTTCAGCAACTCATAGCTGCCTTGAGACCCTGGAGGAGTTACTCCCCTGCCCTTCCAGTGTTCAGGAGGGGACTCTACGCAACCCTACTTTCATATGGTTCATGGATGGGAGCTCTTTTCTCCATGAAGGGATCCGATGGGCTGGATATGCCATTGTCTCCCTGGAAAAGGTCGTAGAGTCAGGACCACTACCTAACAACACCACCAACCAACAGGCAGAACTAATCACCCTCACCCATGCATTCAGCCTCACAAACAGAGAATCCTTACAATCTACACTGACTCTAAGTATGCTTTTCACATTATCCCTTCCCATGGCGCTATTTGGAAAGAGAGGGGCCTTCTTACCATGAAAGGGATCTCCATCACCAACTCTAGCTATATCCTAAACCTCCTTGTGGCTCTTCGCCTCCCAGCAACCACAGGCCTTGTACATTGCACAGCCCAATCATTCATCTCTTCAGGCAACAAGGCAGATGAGGAGGCTAGAAGAGCAGCCCTATCATTCACACCAGCTCCCATCATGACTCTCCATGATCCCTCCATCATGACCTCCACTGCCCCCAATAGGAAGATACTTTTCTACCTCCACCATCTACTCCACCCCAACTTTTCTTCACTTTCATTTGCAACTGTCCTCCTCTGACATCATTTATGAAGGAACTCTCTTCCACATGTGAAGTTTGTCTACAAACCAATCCTACAGCCCTCAGACCACCCGCTTTTATGACTCATCTGACCCGTGGTGCCATTCCAGGGGTAGACTGGCAGCTTGACTTCACTCACATGCCCACAGTAAGGAAATCTAAATATCTTTTGGTCATGGTAGACACCTTCTCAGGGGTTGAAGCCTTCCAATAAAAGGGCACTAACTGTCTCTACCTTCATCCTTCATAAAATCATTCCTCTCTTTGAAGTGCCTACCTCCTTCCAGTCAGATAATGGGCCTGAATTAATAATCTCTTGAGTTTCACAACAACTTTTCAAGGCTCTTGGAGTCCCTTGGAATTTCCACATTCCCTTTCACCCAAAGGCATCAGGTAAAAAGTAGAACGAACAAACCAAACTCTTAAAAAATGTCTTCACCAAACTTTCTTCAGAACATCGCCTTGACTGGATTAAAATCCTGCCTCTTGCTCTTCTGTGTCTTCGCTTGCTCCTAAAGAAACCTGCCAATGTCTCCCCTTTGAGCTGATGTACGGCTGTCCCACCCTCCCTGCTGGGATAGTGCCTCTTCACTATCCTTCCTCTCTTCCTTCTCATATATCCGTTCTTCTCCTAAACCACATTCGGGCATTCCTATGGGGTTACGCTGACTCCTCCCTGTCTAGACCCTTGTCTGGCCCTCTGGCTCAACTTCTTCAAATAGGAGACCAAGTTCTTATCTCTCCTCCTCAGGAGGCTACAGACTCCTATCTTTATCTTCCAAATGGCAGGGACCCCCATATGGTGATCCTGGCTATGCCAACGGCTGTCAAGGTGTGAGGTTTACCGGGATGGCTACACATTTCTCGGGTTAAGGACGACTCTCAATCCAAAACTCCTCTCCAGCTTCTAACCCTCAGGCTTCTTCCAACCAATACTCAAGCACTCCAATGGGACCTCTCTGCCTCAGGCTGAAGGCCATCAAACCCTCCAGCCTTCTTCCTGTTCTGGAGGCTGAGGACCAGACAACTACGCCCAGCCGTGAGGACTGGACTGCCGGCTGCATTCTTGCCTCCCCTGCCCTTTGCCCTGTCTGCCATTTTTCTATCGAATTTTTCCCCAATAGATCTGTCCAGGTGCCAGCCATTTCCTCCCTCTGGACTGCCCACGGGACTGTGGAAGACCGGCTCCTGCTGTCCCCAGGGATGCTTTACATTTTACATATGTTCACAGCTGGTGCTCAGAGTTCCACTCTTCACACAGAGTCACCGCCACACACCACATACTCAACTTAACTAACCCTCTCCTGGCACAGAGATGTTGAACGTGCGTGACAGCGGGGTTGTCTCATCTCCTGGCTGGGGCCCTAGACCTTAACAGCTCTTTGACTGTCAACAGCACCCCCTTGGAGCAGGCAGATATCACCACAAAATTATCAGGAGTGCCTCTCTTCCAATTTGCTTCCAGGTGCATATCCTCCAGTGGAAGCCACCCTGTGGGTTCACTTGGAAAAGGGACGTGCTCGTGGGCAGAATGCTGCTTCTACGTCAGCCAGTCAGGTATTGATAAGGACAAGATCAAACAGTTGCAGGAGAACTTGGAGAAGAGAAGGAACGAATTTACCCAAGGATCCTCGTGACCCATTTCAGGCTAATTAGGGCAACTTATTCTCCCATTTAATTGTCCCCCACTAATTGCCGTCATACTGGTCTTTGCCCCCTGTGACTTGAAATTTGCATGAAGTCAGATTCAAAAAATTCTTTCTAATCAGACTATTAATCAGCTTGTATTACAGGACTATCAGGACCTCATAAAGGAAGAATCAGGGCCTGGCTACAAGTGCAGTCCCCAGCGGAGCTATCCAGTCCCCAACCCCCACCTGCTGCAATGAATCTCCCTCCCCTGAATCAGCTCTACACCCACACCCAGCAGGAAGCAGTTGCTGAAGATGGATCTTCACCCATATGAAAAGGGATCTTCTTATAAAAGTAAAAACGTGAATGAAGGGACAATGGGGTAACAAGTCTGTAGACATTTCTCCTCTGCCATTTTCTGCCCCCACCCCCTCGCTCCGCCACACCATTTTACAACCTAGATTGTTAGCCCGCGAACTTCCTCATCACAGTCATTGGTCAGATTATTAGCCCGAGAAATTCCACTACTAAAGAATAGCTCCCCCACCATTCCCTCTCTCTCTCTCTCTCTCTCTCTCTCTCTCTCTCCCTCCCTCCCTCCCTTCAGGGCAGACATTGTGATCCTCTGCTTAATAAAATCTCTTGTGTGAGTTCTCACGTCCAGAGTGGTTTCCTGGGTGTTTTCACTAAAGCCCTGAATGGCGTACCTCTGAAATAAGGAGGAGGTTGATAAAGTTCAAAGGAGCAATGCTATCTTAATTTTCTGGGGCTGCCATAACAAACACCACAGGCGGCCACTCAACAGTGAACATTTATTTTCTCACAGCTCTGGAGGCTGGAGATCAAAGGTCAAGTGTGGTCAGGGTGAGTTTCTCCTGAGGTCTCTGAGTGAGGTTTCTCTTTGGGTTGTTGGAGGGCTGTGATCTCAGTGCTTCATCTCCTGTTCTGAGGACTCTGCTATGTTGAAGGTTAACCCAGCCCATGACTTCATTTTACCTCAATTACCTCTTTAAGGATCCTGTCTCCAAAACATTCACGTTCATGGATGTTGATTCAATCTATGTGTTTTAGGGGGACACAATTCAGAGTTCATAACAATCTATGAAAAATAGAGGCGGGAATGTAGCTCAGTGCTGGAGTATGGGCAGGTCTAGCCTATGTTAGACCTTGGGTTCAATCCCCAGAACGATGAAAAAAGAAATAATCGTGGTTTTATGTTCAAAGTTTCTAATGTAAAGTGCCAAATTGCATTGTATCAATACATTTTTCCACTTAGTGAGTGTAAAAGAACTTACTCTCTAATGATAGATCTGAATATTATTAGATTTTTAAATGTACTTTTTATCAAGTTGAAATATGAACAACTGGGCTGGGGATATAGCTCAGTTGGTAGAGTGCTTGCCTCTCAAGCACAAAGCCCTGGGTTCAATCCCCAGCACCGCAAAAAAAAAAAAAAAAAAAAAAAAAAAAGATGAACAACTGCATCTTGTTTATTTCCTTTTGCTGCACAATTTCTTTGTAGTAAAATCTTTCCTAGTGTATTTTGGGCTTTATGTCTTGATATCAAGTCTTCACAAAAATATTAAAATATTTTCTTATATTTTCACAATTTTTTTTCTGCTATCTTTAGCTCTTTAATTCATTGCAAATCAAACTTTTCACATCCTAAGCAGTGCAGGTCTGCTGGAAGCAGGGCAGGTCCCTTGGCTTGTGCTTACTACACACACACACACACACACACAGTAGTGCCCACCTCAAATTCCATCAATGTCACCTGCCTTGTCCTCTTTGGAAGTTTTAGGAAGTTCTCTTTTCCTACTATTGAAAGGTTCATGATATGTCTTGGTTTATTTTTTTCAAAAACTTTATAAATCTTTTTTTTTCAACCAAGGAACCAATGTCTTTAATTTCTGGGAAGCATTTCTAAATCATTATGATTTTCTGTTAATTATTTAACTTCCATTTTCTCTGTTCTTTCTTCCACCTCTGCTTTCTTTTCCTAAGTCATCTGCTTATATGTTCAAGTGGCATACTGATCTTGTACTTTTCTCATCTTGCCTGTTTTCACTTTCTTTTTAAAAGAGCAGATCCTAGTTATGCATACCACTGGGTCCGTTCTGACATAATCATGCTGCATGGATGTAGTTTGCTCACTTCAGCCGCCTCTTTTTCTCCCTCCACCTGTTCTCCTTCCTCTGCTCTATGGGTCATCCTTCTATTTAAGGTTTTAAATTAGTGCTTTATAAATATTATAGGGAGAATCTCACCATGGTGCACTCACACGTGTGCACAGTATAACTTGGCCAATTCCATCCCAGTCTCCTTTTCCTGTCCCTCCTCCTCCCCGGAAGCCCCCTCCTCTCTTCCACTGAACTTCCTTCTACCGTCACAGGATTCCCCCTCACCCACCGCCAGTCTTTTTTTTCCCCTTTATTTTCTTTTTTGCTGCTTTATTTTGTGGGAGATTTATAATTTGCTCAACCTTTTATTCCAGACTTACAGAAATAAAATTCTACCACTCCACTCTGACAATAATTTGCAAAGGCTTTTCTTTCCCTTCTCATTTTCTTCCCCCTCTCTCTTTTCTTTAACTTACTAACATGCAGACATAAAATGCATACATATATCTATTAGTAATGGGACTTCTACCCACCCAGGGACCTTAGTTTATTTCATAAGTGGACATCTAAGTATTCTTTTCTCATATTTTAAAAGTTAAACAGAATTTTTTGCAGGAAAAAACTGCAAATTAATTTTATGTAGTGCTCTGACTACGGATAATAAAAAGACTGGTGGGTTAAAAACAATGAAAAATATCAGATATGAGGTAGCTTATTATACTCTGATCTGCTTTAAAGATGGTTTAATTTGACTCAACAGAATTACATTTTAATACTCATTTCATAAATTCTCCATAATAAAAAGTCTTCTATCTATTATTCTGGTTGAAGTAACATTCATTCATTCTTGTTGCCTGCATTTAATTTTTCTTATATTTCAATTCTTGTAATTACCTACTGGGATATTAATTTTGTACCTCTGAGATCTCAACAAAACTTAGCTGAACTCTTTACGATTAGCAGATACAGAATTCATTTGAATATCTGTAGAGTTTATAAGCAACCTGTGACAGCCAGTAAAAGTGGCAAATATTAAAGTGGAATCATCTGAATTAAAACAATAGGAACAGAGAATACACAAAGTGAAAATCCATTAATGTTGATTAGCAAGTGGAATGGGAAAATATTCTATAATGAAAAACTCAGGTATCTAGTTTTAAAAATATAAATACTAACTTGCCATTTTCAAAAGTTCAGCTATAAAATTTGAATATGGTGCTAATGAAAGTAACATTATCTACTGATTTATCTTCATTCTCACTTTTGAACCTACTATTAGACAGTTTCAGCAACCAAGGAGTTAACTGGGATTATAAAGTACAGAATTCCCAACTGAGTTATAAACTGAGCTAATAAATTTACTAAAGTATCACCTTAATGTCCTATAAATTGATAATAGGAAGGATACTTATCAGTTGTAGTTCTTAAGATTATGTATTTAGATAAGAAATTCTTATCTAAAAATTTAAGCTAATGCAAAATAAAAACACTTTTCCATGACAGTGGGACTTCTTTACATAATTTGTTCTTTTTTTCTCTTTTCACATTTTTTTCATCTCAATCATTTACTATTACATTTTTGAAGGTAATATTTTATTTTTTTTTGTTTGTACAGACTGCATTTTGATTCATCTTTTCACATTTTTATTGGTGCACTATAATTGTGCATAATGATGGGATTTGTTGATGCACACACTATAGCAAAATGATTTGGCCATTATCACTCCCGGCATTTCCTGACTCCTACTGCCCCTTGGTCCCTTTTCTCTACTGATCTCCCTTTGATTTTCATGAGATCCACCCCCACCTTTCTTTTCCTTTTTTCTTTCTAGCTTTCACACATGAGAGAAAACATAAGACCCTTTACTTTCTGAGTTTGACTTATTTTGCTGAAATAATGGTTTCTGGTTTCATCCATTTTTCTATAAATGACATCATTTCATCTTTCTTTAGAAGAATAAAACTCCATTGGGTGTATATACCACATATTCTTCATCTTGTCATCTGTTGATAGACAACTAGGTTGGTTCTAGAGTTTGGCTATTGTGAATTGTGCTCCTGTACACGTGGATATGCATATATCACTGTGGTAAAACGATTTCAATCTCAGTTTCAATCTCAATACTGAGGCTGGGTCATATGGTAGTTCCATGCCTGGTCTTTTGAGGAAGCTCCACACTGATTTCCATAGTGACTGTACTAATTTACAGTCCCACTAACAGTGTAAAAGTGTTCCTTTTCTTCCACATCCTCTCCAGCATTTATTTACATAATATATATTAGATAAATATTATAGATGAAATGATCAAATGTTAAATTTGTGCAGGAAACAATTTTTGCGAAGTTCAGAATAAACATGAAGAATATCATGAAATGGTTTAAAATTTCCTGTCAGGTTTTTGTATCATGTAGCACAGTTTATTCTGCAATAGATGTAAGGTTAAGCTTGTATTTACTCTAAGAACTTTGGAAAGAACTTTGAGGATATGTCTCAAAAATTGTCTTTACTTGACAGAGGTCTGAGTCTTCATCTCACTTTCTAGAAGCTTCCCATATGCTTTTCAAGTTCTAGAAGTTTGCCCAGGGTTTCCCTTCTAATAACTAATTAGACCGATTTTTTCCAGAGATCTAAGAAGCATTCTGATCACCACAGACAAAATTCTATCTTATATTTGCAAATACTTAATGTGCATAATAGACTTGCAAGTGTTTCCTTGGCTAGTCTTCTGAGATCACAATGCCTGTAATAGTCATGGCTTTCAAATTCTTTATATTTCACCACTGTGAATTTGGCCCTCATTATGTTAGTAATGAAACATAAGAACCCCATTGGCAAGTGATAGAGGATAAGATGGGGAGATGGAGACGGGAGAAGTCACAGAGAGTTCACTCTACTTCCAAGAGGATAGATTATTTTCTAGGAGATGACAGGAAGCTTTTGAAGATTTTAAGTCAGTGAGTAGATTGCATGGGAGCTGTGATCTGAATCCCCTTAGTGGTGATACCACTGTGTTCCACTTCTTTCTGCCGTATACTACCTGATGGGTGAAACCCTCCCCAGGCAGAACAGCTTCTCACAAGACTCTACAGAGATGAAAGGAAGCATCTGGATTTACTTGCATTTCCTGGCACTTACGGACAATGCTTCCCATCGCTCGACAACTCGTCAGTTATCCTTCAGCACCAAATAAGAGGGGTAAGAATTGCTAGTAGAGACATGGACGAGGATGGGCCTGAGGAGTCGGGTGCGCTGGAGTGTTGAGCAGTTCATCTTCACTGAGGAAGATCTATAGGTATTTGTCATTAGATTCACTGCTCTAAGTTCTGAATCACACAATTAATAGATGATATAATAATTTCAGAGCTTAGAAGTCTGAAACTCAAACAGTTTTCCAAATGTTAGCACTTACCACAGAGTGAAGATTTCAATGTGTCTTTACTAGCGTTGTAAACACGGAATAAGGCAAGTGACCTGAAAGTCATGAAAACGGAGTCCAGGAGGGTAGGACAAAGGAAGAATTCTTCCAAAATTTCTTAGTTTTTATGAGAATGTGCTTCCAGGCAGGTTGAGCAATTATTATTAGGCAAGATTCCGTTGCATCCGGCAGGCAACAGTGGAAGTCATTATCTTAACCATTTGCCAGTCATTTATCATTTATTATTGTTGTTATTATTAAATACTGGGTTTCACTAAGTTGCTGAGACCAACCTGGAACTTGCAACCCTGGTGCCTCAGTCTTCACAATAATTGATATTACATTTGTGCTCCACCATGCCTGACTACTCTTTAACTTTTCATTATTTTTATTTTACTGTTGTTGTGTTGGAGAACATATTCACAATATACTTTTATCAATTATTTTTCATAGTAAGTATTAATGTAAAAGCTTAATAAAAGCATATTTAAAATAACTGCCACTTTACATCATGTATCTGCACCTGGGTTACCTGCTCTGAGCACCTATAGAATAGAAAGAGAAGAGAAATGGAGACCCCACGGCCAGTCCTCATTCTTGCCAGGGCCCTTGGGTCATATGTAACCATATATCAAGTAGCAGAGGGCCACACACATGATGTTGTTGATCATTAAAACTGATTAAGCACTAGCAGTGCACCAAGAAGACTCAGGTATTTCACTTTCATTGATGTATTCAATCTCCCTGATACCCCTACCATATGGTGAAAGTTATGGTCCATAGATGGCAAAGCATTATTCCTGGCTAGTGCTACAGAGTCACTCTCTGTTTACTGTGGCAGTGGAAGGTGAGAATATTTCAGGGCAAGACATTTATTTATGTTTACCTAATTAATAATGTGTACTTAATGAAGATCGGTAAATCATATAAACAGATTTTTGTAAAGTTTAAGTCAAACACAGAAGCAGATTGTTTGCTTAAGTTTTACGCCTCTATGTCTGCACACAAGTCTCTATCAAGTTTTTTGTGGTTGTTAACTATATCACTCTACTGTGTAATAAGTTACCAGAATTCGCGTTTCTGGTCTGACTCTAATTTCGTACCCATTAACCATTCTTTCCATATCCCCTCTTAAGAATTCGGGTACTGGGAAATTTGGCTAGCTCTATTGGTGTGTTCTGTCCTTGAAATGTCCCTTTCCCTCCCCAGGAATCTAGCCAGGTCAGGGGAACGATGGAAGTGGGCCGGGACCAGAATGTCCAGATGAGTGTCATCCTGAAGAAGATGTTCCCTCGGGAAGCTAGAGCAAGTGGTGTTTTCTGTAGAAACCACTTCCTTGCACGTGTGCTGAGTTCCTTGGACTGCTGCTCACACAATGGGATAACAAAAGCTGTTAATGTTACTCCTCCTGAAACCTGACCTATAAAGCCCCCCTCCCTGCGGGACCTGTCACCCTGGAACCTTCCCTGTGGGCAGTTTGCCGTGACCTCATGTCTCACGTGCTATCTCTGGCTGTCTTCTTTGTCTCTCAGCCACCTAGCCTGCTGCTCTCGCACACTGTGCTGTGGATGGTACAGGGACATGTACTGGTTTAGGATCTTACCTGTACTACATATGAAAATAAGTTACAGAAGGCTTGAGAAATACTGCATGTAGTATTCTTGAGTTTGTTATACTTTCAAGCATATGTGTAATAGTTTTGAGAAAATTAAGCTGCAGGGTAAGTCATGCAGAGGAGTGCACACTAGCAGCTTTGAAGTCAAATAACTTTTTATTTGTTTGTTTGTTTGTTTTGGTGCTGGGTATTGAACTCGGGGGCACTTTACCACTAAGCTACATCTCAAGCACTCTCTAGCTGAGTACCCCAAGGCAAGTTCCTATACTACACTAAACTTCAACCTTGTTTTCTATAAAATGCCTTGTGAAAGTTTAACCAGATGTTTAAAGTTTCTACTCAAGCTATTGTATTTTGTGGGTACTTAATAAATGGACTATTATTACATGAGTATGGACTTATCGTTTCCTCCAAACATGAGGGACTAAAAATGTGATTCTCAGAAGTAAAAATCAATGAGAGAAGTTCAGGTGAAGTTGTGTAGAAAACGTCTTCTAGACCTGAGATAGGACCTTTGGTGCTGCGGATACTGCCAGACTTACAGATGTCACATGACTTGGACCTGAGATGAGACATAATATGGAAAGCTGAAATGGTTCCAAGCAGGTTTAGAAATAAAACTGAGGTAGAGAAAGTGCCACAGAGCATACTTTGGGATGTGGCAGACTTGAGGTTGAGTCCTGATTGTGTAACTTAGGCCTTTGGTTCCCCTTTGTCTGAGCAATGGGAATAACTGTAAATGTCCCAGACCTGTGAAGATTGAGCTAATGAGGGGTACAGTAAAACCCAATATAGCAAACACTCCCACTTGCTTACCTTTTATTTGAAAATGTTGTCTGAATGTTTAAGTTACTAAACAATGCAGTCCTAATAAATTGAAGAATTTTTCCCCGCAAAGAGAGGTTAGGGGGTAAAGGTGGATTGCTTCGGAGAGCTTGCTTGGGAAAGTCTGTTTTGGTCAACATTTTCACCACCATGACCAAAAGACCTGACAAGGACAATTAGAAGAGGAAAAGTTTATCTGCTGCTTACAGTTTCAGAAGTCTCAGTTCTTGGAGGGTCAACTCTGTGTCTCTGGGCCTGAGGTGAGGTGGGACATCAGGGTGGAAGTGAGTGGAGGGCAGAGGCATCAGGAACAGAGAGACTGAGCTCTGCTCACAGGGCAGAATCTATACCCCGAAGCATGCCCATGGGGACCAGTCTCCTCCAGCCTTAGTCTACCTCCCATAGTTACCACCCAGTTAATCCCTATCAGTGAATTAATGCACTGATTAGATTTAGGTTCTCATAACCCAGTCATTTCACCTCTACACTTTCTTGCATTGTGTCACACGTGAGCCTTTGGGAGACACCTCCATAACAGAGTCCAACAGCTGCAAATCTTACAATTGCAACTTTCTCAATCACCTACTGACAATGAATGAAGGATTTCTGAAATGAAACCTTTGTGCTTCTTCAACTTGGCATTTGTCATTTGAATAGTAAAAAAGAAGCAAGACACAAAAACTTGGCCATTACTGAGTAGTGATATTTCACAACAGAACCCATCACGCTTCATGATCAATTTCTCTTTTTTCGTTCCTGTTTGCTGTTTTGGGGAATGGCACCCACCCACCTAACAGCCCATGGCAAAGAGCTGGGAGACATCTGTTCTCCTTGCTTTCCACCATTGCTTCTCCTGCCATCCCTCATCACATCCTGGAGAGTCTACCTCCTTAACCACTCTTGGATACATCCCTTTGGTTCACGTTCACTACCTCTACCTTGACTTTCTCATTAAGTTTATGGCTGCAGACACCCAACTGGTTGTTCTGCCAGAGTTTCCACTTTCTTCTAATCTGTTCTTTGCTAAAGTGATTATGGACATCTGGTTATTTCAACCTCTATACCTTCTTAGGAAAAATGCAAACTCCCTAACATAGTACTTAAGGTACCAGTGGAACAAGTGTGGGACATGGTGGTGTACTTTAGTTAACACCCAGGTACAAGCCCTCAGTTTCACTCCTCTTTAGCCAAAATCTATATAAAAATACAGTTTGTGCAAATAATGGCTCATCACAAATCTCCCAGTGTTTCCTTACAACCAGAGTTTTACCCACAACCAACTCTTTCATGTATTTATATAAGTATATTTCATATGTATGTACATTTCACCTAAGGATGCTTTGTGAGTTGAAATGTGCATATATCTATAGCCTCTCCTCTTTCTGGTCTCTTCCTCAGATCCTCTTCTCTACAGCTCCATCTGAAACTATATGTAGTTCCCAGAAGGAGCTGGTTCCCTTTACTCTAACATGACTGCTTCAGCCACTAGGAATGTCCACCCGCACACTCACCTGAGCTTCAACTGCTATAGGCAAATCCCGGGCAAGGAGCACTGAGATGTGTTCTCTTAGGACCCCTGCAAACTCTGTCTTGTCTCTTTACTTTTGTATTTCCTCCATGAGATTCCACTGAACTTGAAGAAAGAAAGCTTATTTACCTTTGTGTCTTTGCAGTCTTGTAAAATTCCAGGCACCCAGCAGGCACTCAATAAATATTAATGAATAAAACTATGAAAAATGTATGCAGCAGCTCACTCCTGTGTGCACAGATAGAGTCAAACACACGAGAACACGGCTATCTCAGCTCTTGTCTTGCACATCTTTGATCATCAATAATTACCTGTTGAGTCAAAGCAATTTAATTATATGACCTGCCCCTGACTAATGAAAAATAACACTCCTTTAAAATATGAAAATCTAAATTATAATAAAAAGCTTAATGTGACTGCCAAATGTATGTTCTTGGTATGAAAATAAGAATAAGGAAATGATGATTCCTAGCTTCATTGTAATACACTCTCCTAACTGGACAACAATTTAAAAGAAATTTTTAAAAATCTACGCAGATGTGCATTTAATGAGAAAACGAGGAAAGAAGACCTATGCTGTGAGTTGGTTAATAGACAATTTTCCATGAGACTGTTACATTTCTGCATGTTATGTGTGCAAAAGCACTCACTGTCTTTGTTCTGGATTATCTTTTCAAGGGACTATAGGATTTGGAATTCAGAATTGTTTAGTGCAGTACAAGAAAGAGAATGTCTCTCTCTGGGGCAATGATCAGGTTGGATTAGTTCCTATACAAAATATCAGGGTTTTCTAAGCTTGTGGTTCCTCTCCTGCAACACATCTACTTCATGCTCAGCGTATTCTGATTCTCTGTGCTCCATTTGGTGGTAATTAGGACTCAGAAAACCATTGCAAATGCTGATACTCTGGTTAGTGTGATTGCTGTGAGTAGTAACCTGCTCATTGTCTCTGATCCAGGAGTCTCATGTATTCTACTGGCATCCATGACATGGTGGCAGACTAATTTACCAACTTGCATGTAGGGTAAAATCTCAGACCCTTCACAGTTCTTGACAATGTTAGTAAACAGTGCCTTTCAACTTTTGTTGGATTTTACATTTATCTAATATTTATTTAAACTCTGCTAAACTTTAATAAATTTTTCATTGATCTGAAATACACATTGTCATTATGAGATCATTTACACAATAGTGACCAATTGGATAGTTTCCTACACCGTTGAATAATTTCAGGATACAAGACAAAGAGAATGAATATGCACAATGTTATTTTCACTAGAGAACAGAAGATTAGGTAGGTGAACCACTTACCTCTTAAGTTTATAAGATTGAAAAAGACTATTAATCTCAATTAATTTCTAGTAAAGACAGTTCAGTCACCTAAGAAGACTTTTCCAATTTATTTCTTATAAGGTAAATAGGTTTTTATTGTGGTTATTGTTTTATGGAAAGAACTTTTTTCAGATGATCTTAAAAAAAAAACAACAATGTGCTGTCAACATAATGATGAAGTGATAAAAAAAAATCAGAGGACCCCCTTTGACTTTCTCAGGGAAGAAGGAAATAGGAAACATTTATTTTAGAACAAACACAAAGCAGAGAAAATGAATGATTCCTGTGGTTTGAGAATCAAGCTTTTATCCTGTAAGAACCATTGTTAAAAAGAGCGAAGCACGTTTTAATTCTGAATATGGAAAATTGTTCTCCAAGATATGCTGCCCCTCAAAATTGCTCTGAGATGTTGTTGCTACACCATAATAGAGTACTTTTAGAGATGGAAAATAAAGAGATTACAGGGTAAATAGTCTACAAACCGTGATGGTTAACATTCAGAGGAAGATTCACTGGTGAATCTCTCTCTCATCAGAGTTCTTTTGTTAAGGTAGTTTCTTTTTTGTCCCCAGTAACAGTTGAACTGAACTGAAAAGATGCAGGCACTGTGCCTCTGGCTATCAGAATGTGGCTGACACAGAAGTGTCACTGAGGTGGAGGCTGGAGCAGCAACTGAGTCTCTGACATCCTGCCACACCCCGTGACTCAGTACCTGCTCCTCCTGCTGCTGTCTGGTTTTAACCACTGTGTGCATTTCCACTGCATGGCTGAACACCATTATGTGGACAGACTGTGACAGTGTAATAAACTGCCTCTTATCCTGATATTCAGAAACTTTTGAATGATTTGGCCTTTTGGTTTAATAACAATAAGTTCTGGTGATGTTTAAATATTGCACCTAAATGTTTAAGTTTTCAACTTAACACTATTTTAAATTTCTAAATGGAAAGAAGCATGATACAAAAATAGTAAAGTGAATGCTAGTATCTCTCCTACTCTCTTTTTCTCCTGCTAATCTATGCATCTCCTATGGAGGGAATCTCATGCAGAGAGAGAACACTGCTCTTTTTTGAACCGAAGTGTGTTTTATGGGTAAAATTCATCAATGACTTAAAAACCTATGCACCGCATGCAGCCTTTTACTTTCTACTGACAATTAGTATTTTAGGAGGATTGGAATAAGTTCTACATATTTATAAATCTATCTAGCAGAAACATCATAGCATGATCACTTTCACCTGTTCTGATTCTTGTGATTTGGGATACTCCTGTGGGAAGTAGTGCCAGATATTAGGTGGTTGTTTAGAACACTGCATGAACATTATCCCCAGAAGCCAAGATATGGAAACAACCTAAATGTCCATCGACAGATGAATGGATAAAGAAAATGCAGGTACACTGTATGTATGTGGAATATCATTTAACTTTGTAAAAGAAGAAAATCCCACCACTTGCTCCAACAAGGCTGAGGACATTATGCTTCCAGAAATAAGCCAGACATTGAAGGGCAAATGTTGCATAATTTCACTGATATGAGATTTATAAGAAACAGAGTGTAAAATGGTTCTTGCCAGGAGCTACAGAGAGAACCAGAAAGTTGCCGTTCAACCAGTATAAAACTTCAGTTATGCAAAATGATTAAGTTCTGGAAATCTTTTGGGTAACACTGTGTCTATACTTAACAATACTGTGTTGTGCTCACAGAAATCTGTTAAGAGGCTGGACCTCATGTTAAGTGTTCTTGCAGTAATGATGATGATGATGATAATAATAATAATAATAGGTCACTGTCTGAAATCTCATGAAATCTCAGGTGCTGCAATACTGCCTGATACTGATGAGTCTTGCAGAACTCTTCCTTGCTCTAAATAAATGGCAAACATTCTTTGATATCAATAATAGTGATAGGAATAAAAACCCCAGGTGGTGTAAAAGTCTGGTTTTCAATGTATTAGTCTCAGTTCACCCCTCGGATGGCCTGGGGAGGGCAGGCCAGATTTGCTGGCTTTGCTGGGGATGCTGGAGCCTCTGTCACTGTTTGTGGTTGAGCCAGATCCCAGACTCTGCCGCTTTCACGCTGTTCCTTCTAGGCAGCTGGAGGGAGGTCTTGCATGTCCTGGCCTTGGGGTGGCTCTAGTTTTTGCCTTGGTGTTTGGGGACCCTCAGCAGTGTAATGGGAATGTTTATAGGCACAGACGGTCAGTCAACGTGTGAACTTGGCCAGGCTACTGTCCCCGCTATTCAAACACTAACGCAGGTATTGCTCTGGAGGTATTTTGCAGGTGAATAAAGTCTATAATTAGAGAGATGATTCTAGATCATCTGCCAGGCTCTGGGTCAGTTAGTTGAAAGGCCCTCAGAGTGGTGTGGAAAGCCCCCTGAAGAAGTTGTGTGGCTCAGGTTCTGCTCTGACGTCCCAGTCTGTCCTCCTGACGGCCTCCCCAAGGGGAGTCACGCTTGGCCCCTAAGCCCGGGGAACTTACGCAGGCTGAGTCCTTAGAACACGCCAGCGCTTCTCCCTACGTGTCATGCTTCTCCAGCTGGGTGCTAACTGATGCACAGTGCTGTCCACCGCCAACCAGCGCACCCGCCGGAGATGTCCCTCCCCGGGGACGTCCAGGTGCACTGGGGTGCCTCGGAGCAGGACATGTGAGTAGAGTGGTCCTGGAGAACCGCAGGTGCAGGGTGGCCCTGTTCATGGGCCAGGAGTGCCAGAATCTAGGTGGGGTACCAGGAGGCAGGGGTTTTAGGTGCTCCTAGTTCACGGATTCTAAACGCCGAGGGAATCCTGGAGTAGGCATTTGTGGGGGAAGGAAGCTGATGGTGTTTGTTTGGTTTTGTGTTCACAGGACTCTTTCTGACTTTCCTGACTTTCTAAAAATGTTCCAAACCTCAGAATTTTGATTTGGCAAACTTTCAAGCATAGCTAGCCAGTCTCCCGGATGGTGGCATTGAAGTGGCCAGAGGACACTTGCATTGCACCTAGCAGGTGGCTCCTGGGATCCAGGTCTGAACTCAGCTGTTAGAAGACTGCTCTTGACTGAATTGCATCCCTCCCCAAATTCACAATGAAGTCCAGACCCTCAGTGTGGCCTTTAGACAGAGACAGGGCTTTTAGAAAGCAACTAAAGTCAAATAGAGTCGTGAGGGTGGGGTTATAATCCTACAGGACTGGAGGCTTTATTAGAAGGGGCAGATTTATCCTCCCACTGAGCACTCACAACAGAAAGGCCATATGTGGACACAGTGAGAAGGTGACAGTCTGCGAGCCAGGAAGAAGGTCCTGACCAGAGCCAGGCCCCTCGGGCACCCCGATCTCAGACTTCCAGCCTCTTGAACTGTGAGAAATTGAATTTTTGTTGTTTAAGGCACCCCGTCTCTGGTGGTTTTCTGTGACGTTAGGGCAGCCTGAGCAGGCCAAGGCAAGGATTGACTTGGTAAATCAGGGGAACCATGGCCATTGCTTTTGAGACCAAAGACCCTGAAGGAATATTTTCATTATTATCTTTTTATAATGAAGAAGAAACACGGAACTTTTTCACTAATTGCACATAGAACACATCTGAAATTATGGACAGTATGGTCCTGTGAATAGTCAACTCAAGACACAAACATTTATTGAACAGCTACTGCACTGTGCTTCACGAAAGAACAGCAAAGACACAGATGAACGGGGCTGGACAATCATAGAATTAATACCAATTATGCAAGAACAGGTAAGAGGTAAACCTTTGAGAGTTTAATATGATCATTTTTTAGTGTTCATTGAAATTATGAGTCTACTTACTACTTATAGGAGCCAAAAGGAATTCTGTTCTCCGCACATGGAGCAACAAATGCAAAATGCTTTCCTCTGGGGTTTTCTGTGGGTGTCTATTGGTAGACATTGCTGTAAGTTTTGGCTTGAAGACCTTTCTGAAGTTACTGCTGGTAGACGACAGTGATTTGGGCTTTTCTTTTCCTGGGTCCCACCCACCTGCCTTGCGTTCAGTAGTCAGGAATGGTGTTTTTCAAAACAAAGGATAATAACTATGTTTTAGGTTAGGTGTGAGTATCTTTACAAGGGAAATGTGGGACATTCTTTGCACCACACTTACTTTGCAAATGTTCCATACATATTAGTTGTTCATGTTTATCATCATGGAGGAAGATACACTGAAGTAACCAAATTTGGACTTTTCTGGTCATAAATCACAATCCTTTGCTGCAGATCTGCCCTAAGATTCTGAAGCTGATTCACCCATTTGTTCACAGGCACTGTGGCCTACTTATAATCATATATGTGCTCACAACTTAGGTTATGCATAGTTCCTATTATTTGGAAGTGGAGCAAACCACACGGATACAAAGAGCACATTCTATTGGCAGAGAGAAGCATAGGCGCATCTGCTGTCTTTCCAGTGTCCAGCAGATCAGGAGTTTGGAAATACTGGAGCCTGGCAATACCACAGGACTTTCAAGTCTGGAATTTGATGCTTCATCAGTACAAATTAGGAGCAGTGGGTGGGGAGAGCCTCCTCATGGGTCAGGAGCTTGCATTAAGTTTTGAAAAACATTGCTCAGTGGAGGATGAATCAAGCTGTTTTGTCTCTGATGCTGTCACTGGCAGCAATGGCTTTGTCTCTGCTTCTTGTCTCTTAAGTCATAGTATTTTAGTTTTTGAAAACATAGCCATATGGACAAAAAGTAGTATTTTCCATAAATCCTAGAGGACATTAAAATGTAGGATAGAAAATGCAATTGGATAGGGTTACAATGTGAAGCTGATTTTTATATAAGTAAGTGTATTGAATCAAACAAAATGAGACCAAAAGAAAAAAATTAATCAAATGTCAAAAGCCTCACATTAAATATACATGTGCATCTGTGTCTGTATCTGTGGTTGTCTATTTGTCTACCTGGACATAAAGATAAGATTGGATCCCAGGAAATTGTAGTTTTACAGTTTACACCTGAAAAATATCAGAAATTTCATGGCATTCAACCAAAAATACACACATACACAGAAATATGGTTATTATTAGAATTTCTGTCACCGGTAACTTCCTTTGCTTTAATTGAAATGATCTATTCCTGCAGCTCTATTCTTATCTCAAAGCATGCCCTTCACGTAGATAGACTTAAAACAGCACTCAGACTAGCCTGGCAGGGTGGCAGACCTTGTGGTACCCCAGTGCATCGCTTCAGCACAGATTTTAGCACATACCTCCATCATGTAGTATTGCTTCTTATTTACTTTTTATCCCCCCCTAACGAGTTTAAAATCACACCAGGAACACAGATTTGTGCAACAAGTGACATAATACAAGGTAAAGCTGTATAAGGCAGTTACTCTGCCGGTCCCACCTTGAACTTCGCTCCTAAGACGCAGCCTTCCTTCCGCATCTCTCGCACCCTGAGGTCCTGCCTCCTCCCTGTGTCTGCCCTGGGCTGACTTTTACTTTCTCCCCAGGGCTGTCCCCTTCCCATACTCACCTACACTCTGGTCCTTTTAAGGTGGACAGAGTGAGACAGCTCGTATCCCCTTTCATTCTCATGGGTGTTAGATTCGACTACAACGACTTCATGAAAAGTATTAGAGAATTACCTGCCCATCATCCCCCGGTTTTACCTTCATATTTTTCTTACTGGGAAAATCCGCTCAAGTCCGGCTCTCGCGCGCCCCCTAGGGGGCGTTCGCGCCATAGAGCACAGCGCTGTTGGGTCTCGGGGCTCCGTTTAGGGTCAACGGAGTTCACGGTTTTTGCTGCACTACGGATTTCAGATGCGGGAATCTGGTCTAGCCCACTTCTTTCATTTATCATTTCTCTTTCCACCTGGCTCTTGTTTCTAACTATTGGACTCTATTTTTCCTCAACATTTCTATTTTTATTGGTCTTCTCAAGGGCCTTCGGTTCCAGGTCAAGGGCTCTCCCTGCCTCCCTAACTGGGTGACTCCCCACCCTCAGTGGCTTGTCGTCTTCCCCAGCACTTGCCTCTCCTGCCCTCTTCTGCTGCTAGCTCTTGGCTCCTGGGTTCCACCCTCTTGGTGGCAGGTGACCGGTGTGATAAAATTAGCAATATGTATTACATTGCGTTAGGCTTCATGATGTTTTCATACATAATTACTTCATTTAATTTTCAAAATAGCATTGGGAAATAAGAGTAAGGTTGTTCCCATTTAGCACTTGGAAAAGCTGAACTGGAGTGGTGTGCCTGACTTTGCTAGGATTGTCAGCTTCCTGTGAGGTCAGGGACCCAGTGGCCTGACCCCTGGATGGGTTAGCTCCCTGCATTCAGGCAGCTGTCCTTCCTGCCCAGCTGTGCACTGTGGTCACTAGAGCCTACACAGCAAGCTTTCCTGATTTCACCTTCCTGCCATTAATGCCGGAGATGAGGCCCAATATATAAAAGCTTATATAAAATATATAAAAGTCTTATCCAGAAGTCCTTTAGTTTCCATCTAAAGGAAAGGTCCACCAAGGTTTCCAGAGGGGTTTCTCTTTTGTTCTTTTTGTCTCTGCGTAAGCCATAACTTAGTTTACCTCCCCTAGATGGTATTCAACCAATTAATACGTGTAGAAAGGTCAGGAGCAGCTCTCGATACTCCCAGAGCACTGCAGGATGACACCTAACCTCAGAGCTTTACCTTAATCGTGGTTCCTAACATCTGCAAGAGAACTTCAGGAAGCACGCAACCCGGGCAGCAACTTCAGTTAATCACATTTATATTCCCCAGTTATGGTCCCTCGGCACTGCCACCGAAACAGTGCTTGACCTGGACAACCATGAATCTTGGAACTTTCCAAGTCATTTCATGTCTCTCAGGCTTCAGTTGCCGCATGTGGAATAAAAGGGTGCCCTTAGCACAGGAACAAGCTGTGAAATCACGTTGACCTGAGGCAGGTCACTGGCCTCGGCACTGTGCACCTCGTAAGATGAGGTACCTATCCTATCAGTCGAGGGAAGCTAACGTCCTCTGTGCAGCCAACCTGAAAGTTATTCTTGCAAGTGTCACAGTAAGACCAAGAGTATAGAATGCTTTGACCCAGTGAGTGGGGATGACTCATGCTGGTTGTTCCAGCTGGGTTGCCTTGACCTTCACCCACATAGTCTCTCTAAAGGCAGATGCTTTTGAGGAGTTGTCCATCAAAGAACATCTGGACCATGCCCTCTGGACCTTGGGAGCTGACAGCCAGTTTACTGTCAATATCTCAGTCATTGCCAGTGACAGCTGTCTCATCTAGGAAGCTTGAACATCCATCAAGTTTGCTTGACTTTTCAGTCTTAAAACTTTTTCAAAGATATACTAAATGCGATGTGATTAATCGTCACACAGAAGGGGTCTGTGAAGGAGAGAAGACAGCCCGCATGACCACTGTCTTCCCTATCAGTTGGGACACACCTAGTTCTTGGCACACAGTCCGGGGTGAGAGAAGTGTCTGCAATTGGATCAAGTTACTCAAGATCGAGACTGTGAGGGAAAGCATATGGTTTGAAACAAGTTCAGAACTCATTCAGCTTTCTTGTCCTCTGCTTGGTGTTTCTTTACAGCAGCACAGCTCCTTGATGTTCTGTTAAATATCCTCTAGTACATAAGCAGTTTCCATTTATTTCCTGTTTCCTTCTTGGGAAAGTGTGCTGCATGAAGACAGGAGTTTTGCCTATCACAGAGGAGATGTTCAATGAATATTTATTCTATTTTGAGGTGTGGCATAGTCAAGGTAATTTCAAGGGAAGGAGAGTATTAGAAAAGTCAAGAAATCGGTGCTTCCTTCTGACTTGGCTGCCCACTAATGATATTCTTGTGACTCACAAAATTGGCAAAAATGAGGACTAGTTGACTGGGATTCAAGCATGCATCAGAATCATCCTAGGAGTTTCCAAAATGCACCCTTGTGGGCTCCCCTCCTAGTAGTTCCGATTCGGCAGGTCTGGGGTAGAGGTCCAAGGAATTATCTCTCGCAAGATGCTACTAATCTGGGGAGCACATTTTCAGTACTGGCCTAGAAAACATCTAAATTGCTATGGGTTTTAATGGTTTGTGATTGAGAATACCAGTAGACATTATCAATATACTGCCAATAAAACTAGGTAACCTGGCGCTTCTGATAATGAAAAAGAAGATTGAGTGTGCCCATGATATTTCTGTCAGCATTTTTTGACCAGGTTTGCATAAAGTTTTATATGAATTCAATATTGATCCTATTTTCTATTTGAATACATGATGGACTTGATTGGCTAGTGTTTACATTTTAGAAATTTATAGAGATATAACAGTAATTGGATTCCTGAATAAACTTGTCATTTGACATAATGACTTTATATAATAACCGGTCCCGTGGTATGAGTCTCTAATTATCTAGCCTGCCTTGTAACATACTGATCCTTAAGGTTGATGATAATGGGTTTTTGTGATTGATAAATGAGGTTTTATTATAATTTTGGGTCTCATAAAATTGAACCAAAATGTATTTGACTCATATAGCTTATTTCTAGTAAGGGTATCAGTTGCAAAATTTATGTTTCTTATCTGTTATTCTGTTGGGCTCATGTGTTCTAAAGGAAATAATCCTATTTTCCTGCTTAATAATTATGGGGTAAGCATTGAGTGCAGCTTCTCCAAAGCACTTTGGCATTGAGTGTTTGACCCTCTTACATCATTAAAAGTTGGGATGGAACAAAATTTAACATATGACTAAAATCCAAAAATAGAAATAATGTGCTTCTGAAAAAATTTAAAATACTTTATTTAGTTACCTTCCAATGAGAATTCCTAGGCAGCAAAGTCATCTAAGGTAACAGAAATAAAACTATTTTTCTAAACCATGTGGATCATTAATGGCATTATTTATTCTACTAGCTATAAATATAGCAATTCTCTTTCACTGGGATTTTGCCAGACTTGAAGACTTAAAAGAGTCCAAATAAGGCAGATATTTAACTGGGTATAATAAAAATTCTGGTTTAAAACCTTGCAAGAGACATGAGAAATTAAACTTATAAAAAGTAAGCAGTAAAACACAAAACTCATTTTTTTCTTTTAAGTATTAATTTAAACACACACACAAATATAGAAACACATATGTTTAGCTTCAAAAACCAAGTAATTAATAATAAATTGCTATGATATTTTCCCCTTACTAATCAGATGAAAAGTTCATTTGAAAGGACTGACTATTCAAATTACTTTTCTTATGGTTTATTTGCATTTTTGGACCCTAAGAATTTTTAGCTAAACCTGCAAACCTATAGTCCAAATTTCAAGAGAAAGCGTATTGCTTGTTAACTGATCATTCTCAAACATTATCATGTGTTTGCTTTGTATGCTGTAGGATTTATTTGGAGAAGATTGGTTCAGAAGCATGTGGCCTGTTAGCTCTTCTTTCTCCAGTGCTGTGGCCTATGGCACACAGGAGGAAGAACACACAGAAATGGGTTCAATTCAAACATGGCACCGCCCACTTTGCATGCAGCATTGCAAGGAGGACCACATCTTCTTCATATTGGAAGGGCTACTTCATCAACATTCTCACCTCTTGTACTGTGACTTCTCGTCACTTGTATCTCTGCATCTGTCAAGAGCATCTTCCTACTTTTGTCCCTCTGTCACCACCCTGCATGAGAGGACATGCAGGGAAGTAAAGCCACCCAGGTAAGTGCTCATGGACTTTCACCCCTGAGAAGAAAATGCTTCCCCTGGTGATGAGTTGACATCTTGACAGTATGTGTGCTTCTGTTACCAGCCACAGAGCAGGAACTCCCGACTCACCGACACACCCAATCATCATAATTGTGAGTGAGTGGGTTTCCAGCCCCTGCATAAGCCTCTGTTTCTGCAGTGAAATTGTATTAAGCATAGTTTGCTCAGAAGTGCTGCTCTTGCTTCCACGGTGTAAGGATACCACCTTCTCTTCTGGGCAAAAACTTATTTCAACTCTTCCCCTATTGCTAACTCCGTATTTAATTTTTATGTGGCCCTGCAGATACTTCCTCTGGTGGACACCCCTCCCAAAGTCAGATTCGGAGCACACTGGACACACACAGCCTTAGGACCCACGGGCAGTGGTCAGTACCTGCACCCGCAGAGCAAGCAAGCCTGGGTGTTAACAGGAGCAGATCTGACCTAGGTTTCCTGAGAAAGGCTAGGAAGTAATGGGGGGCACTCAGAAGTATTGGGGGGAGGTTGAGGTGGTTTGGTCCTCTATCTCATATTCTCTAAGGCATTGGTTTGGTCAAAGGTGAAGACAGACTAACAGTAACAAGAATCTCATCCCAAGTGCTCACAGGAGCTTACATGAACACAGATAAATAACAATTCTGTGGGCATACTTTGCTAATTTTCTGGTATATAGGCTTAAAAAATATGAAGTTCATACAATGTGTAATCATTTTCATAGGATCCTCTAAAAAGTCTGTTTTTAGGGGCTGGGGTTGTGGTTCAGCAGTACAGTACTCACCTAGCACGTGTGAGGCACTGGATTTGATCCTCAGCACCACATAAGAATAAATAGGCAAAATAAAAAGGTATTGTGTCCACCTACAATCAACATTTTTTAAAAAAGTCTGGTTCTATCTAAAATTGGAATTAAAAGGAATTACTGAACTTTACATGTATATACTATCATTGCAGTTCTGTCATCAGATCAGTAAGTAGATGAACTTCACCATTTGTTAATATCAGGAAAAGGAAATTTTCTAAACTTCAACAAAAAAAATTCTAATTTTCTCGGGTAATTGATCTGCTTGGAAATCATAAGTGCGTTTTGGGATAACACAGTAGGAAATTCAGTCTTGCACTCATTTATTGTCTGGACGCAAGCAATCTTTAAAGCAAACCCCTCAAGTCCAGTGAACTAACCCTTCGTACGCAACGCTGAGACAGTGGAGAACCCCATCTCCCCCGGTCCTTTTTCTCTTTGGATGGTTTTCTTTTAGGGATCTGCCACTCCAGAAAAACAACCTCAAACATTTTGATTTTGGGAAGAACAATCTGCTTTCTGGAATTATTAGATTGATTTAGCACCGATTTTTGCTTTATATACAAGCCAAACTCGCGTGAGGGAAATAAATAAGGTGCATTTGAGTATAAATAAGGTGCATTTGTGTAATTCAAACCAACCTGCCCTTTTGGATCTTACCGCACCTTTTCTGGGGTACATTTCTTCTGCACTGAGGGTCACAGCTTGCTCTTGTGTAGATAGCGGCTGATCACTAAACCCCTCCTTTGCAGTTTCCTTCATTATATTTTCTAGAGCGAGCAGTCATTTTGTCTTTCTGCTTGGCGCCTTTTTATGCAGTTCTGCATTTGATACATTACCCTCCTGCTGCAGGCTGTTCTGAATTTTGTTTTTGGAGAATCTTCTCAGTACCTCATAAAATGCATTTTAATTTTTCCTTTATTCACTATGCAATTGCTTGGGAACCTTTATCAAATATTATCAAATATCTGCAGTATTGCTAGGAATTATGACATTAACAGGGAACATTTTGTAGTATCACTGCTGTAGCTACCAGCCTTATGTGGACGTCTCAAGAAATTTTAATCTGGCAACATACTCACTTTAGCCTTCAGTAATGATTAATGGTTTAGTAAAATACTGCCGAGAAGGGTAAGGTGGAAAGGAAGTCTTCATCGCAGACAAATCCACACAAAATATCATGTGTAACATAATGAAACTAACCTTTGGAGACGGGGGGGCGAACTTCCCCAGCCCTATTTAGTATTTTTTCTTTAGAGACAGGGTCTCACTGAGCTGCTTAGTGCCTCGCTTTTGCTGAGGCTGGCTTTGAAGTCGCGATCCTCTTGCCTCAGCCTCCGGAGCGGCTGGGATTACAGGCGTGTGCCTCTGCTCCCGGCCTCAACTAAACACTTAATGAAGAATTTTAAGGCTTTCATAGATTTTCTTTGATAGCTGCCGATTATCAGGTCTTCCTTCCTTGGTGTTATCACTGAGAAAAGCTAACCGTTTCTTATGTAATTTTCTACTTTCTTTGGTTTAAATTTTTATAGAAAAAAAATTTTTTTTAAATTTACTTTAACGGAAAGTCAATTTTTATTAGAACCGTGACAGGAGGCTCATCTCCTTAAGCGTTTATTTGTTGAAGCACGTGCCGCAGGGGAGGAGGACGCAGAGCTGGAGGCGGCCGTGGACGCTATAGTCACTTCGGGGTAGGCGCTGGTGGCCGGAGAGCTCCAGCGGGCAGCCCCGGGCAGGCCGGCGCGGGGGGCCGAGGCGCGCCCCCCGGAGGAGCTCAGGCGCACTGCAGGGCCGGGCTCCCGACCTCGCCCGGCAGACACGCGTTACAGGAGCCAAGAGAGTAGCAGCTTCTACAAGCCCTACTTCATCCCACTCAAAAGGGTGTACAAGCGATCCTTCTTATTTGTCCCTAGATTAGGAAAAGGGACTTGGTGAAGCCGCCCAGGCAAGGAAAGAAGGAAGCACGCGGGAGGGTGTGGATCCGAGGAAGGACTGGCCTTGGGAAGTCCAGAGATCAGCGAGCCTGGCGTTGGCAGGCGGGCAGCACAGCGCGGGGGTGGCAGGAGGGTGCAGGGCGCCGCAGGAGACGCGAGAAGCAGGTTAGACCGCAGGAGCGCAGGGGCCCTGAGCGGGATCTGCACCCAGCTCGCTCCTGCTGCCCTGCGCTGCTGCGCGCCCTGGGGAGGATGAGTCTTGCAATGCACAGTGTTGGAGATGCCACCCCAAGTGGAACCGCTGGAGGAAAGTGGACCACATTCGTCCCAATGCTCCTGTGGAATAGCAAACAGAACAAGACCCAAGGAGCCACCCAAGCACCTGACAACAGGTGTGGCTCCATCCAGCATGCTGCGGGCTCGGGCTAGAGCACCTGCAGCCCCTGCGCACGGCGCGGGTCGGACCGCGGTGCCCAGGATCCCAGAAAGGAAAACGGGACCCCACAAGAGGGCGGGCGTATGTGGATAGCAAAATGCCAACCTTATCTTAATAAACACATTGCTCATTTTATCCCTTTAGAGGCCATACATTATTTTAACCACAAATATATGCAGTCTAAAATAAGTTTAAAATAGTAAGTCGTGTAAATAAATAGGTTTGGAGAATTTATAGTATTTTATTATGTAGTCTTAAAGGTGCACCAGATACCGTGTTTTTCTTAGAACCCCCCTCTTTGTCTTTGTGATATGAACCCTGCTGAAATAGTTGGATCTCTGGAACTCTCCTTTAGGTGGGATGTGAGGATTAGTGAGTTCATCACAGCAATTCTCTTCCTCTCTGCAGTTACTGTCCTTGCTCCTTTGCAAACAGGGATGTCGACATGACAAAATTAGAGCCCACAAAATAGAAATAATCGTCTATTGCATACATCCTAGAAAGATGTCCTTCCCTGATTAAAAATTAATTAAGCCTTGAAATGTAAAGTCATTTTTTTTCTCTTTCTCTGACTTCTTGATTTGAGAGTGAATGTGATGGCTGGAGCCACAGCAGCCGTGTTGAGAACACTACCTGACCGTGTGAAGGCAGAAGGGGAACATGCTGCCGATAGTAGGATGCAGACGCAGAAAGACCCTGGGACCCCAGCAACAGCACTGAGTGTCTGCACCACCAGGAGCAGCCAACGGATCAGGCCTTCATATGAGGACAAAAATAAAATAAAACCAAACCAAAAAAAAAAAAAAAAAAAAGAAAAGAAAAGAAAACCACTCTTGCTGCAAGTCACACAATCAGTTATTACATTGACTTGTAACAAGAACGACAACAAAAGTCCAGTAGCAAAATAACTTGGTGGGATTTTAACAACAATTTCCCATTGGTACTCTGTGAGAACTTCCCATGTAAATCGAGAAGATGTGTTTGAGAAAGAAAGAATGTTATGAACAGTCTACTTGCTCTAGTGCAGATGGGATTAGGTTCTATTTCCTGATAGTGATTGCGAAGACGTCATTTTCCCTGGGATCAAGCAATGCCTGAGGTGTTCTGCTCTATGGACCACCTTGCTCTCAGGCTGGTGTGCTGTCCCTCCCAGGTTTGGGCCTGCAGTTGAAATACTGAAAATACCTGTTTGCAAAGAACCAAAGGTACCTGCATGGTGGCACATGTCTATAGAAACCCAGGGACTTGGAAAGATGAAGTAGGAGCCAGACTCTGCTGCCAGACAAAAAAATGTCCCTGGGTTCAAGCCGCAGTACCCCAAAACAAAACCAAAGGTAAAACTTAAGTGGACTTTCTCGAACTGTGAATGAATATTTCTTGACAAAGACAAATAAAATCCCCACTATGCCCTATGTTACTGCTAAAAGCCACTTAACAAGAGTCTAATATTCCCAGTGCAGAGGCAAACCCACAGGTGCAGGAGCCCAGTGAGTGAGGCCAGCCTCAGTAGCTGGGAAACCAGAGATGAGGCAGTAATTCTAGAAACTTCAGTCTTGAGGTGGATGACTGTATTAATCTTGTATCCCTGCTTTAGCAAATCATCACAAATTCAGCCTTAAGAAAAATTTACTCTCTTGTGACTGTAGAGGCAGAATATGGAGCAATGTCTCTGGACAGAAATCCAGGTGTCAGCAGGAGCCACCCAGGGAGAATCTGGGAGGAATCTCTCCTCGCCTTGCTTGCTCTGGAGCCTGTCCTCAGGAGCTGGCTCACTGTCCTGTCACAGGGCTTCCTTCTTTTGGGGGTGCTGGGGATTGAACCCAGGGCCTTGCGCGTGCTAGCTGAGCACTCTAGCAACTGAGCTTCCTTATTCCCTACTTCTGCATCCACATCACCTTCTACCTTATTTGTAAGCCTTCTTTTAGGGCCACTTATGAGTTTATGGAGGGCCCTCCTGGGTAATTCAGGATCGTCTCACAATATCGACATCCTTGCATTAGTCATGTCTGCAAGGTCCCTTTTGCCATGTGAAGTGACGTATACAGGCAGATTCCAGAGGCCAGGGTGTGGATTTCTTTTGGGGTATTATTCAGCCTACCGCAATAGCTTTAGGAATTAAAGAAAAATAATGCTGATACACTGAATTCATATTGTGTTCCATTCATTATTTAAGGTCCTGAAAATAGGAAAAAAAGTGAAGAGAAGAGTAAACATTCACTGTTAATCCCTGTAAGCAATAAGGACTCCATTCTCATTTGAAGATCAAGATACCAAAACACAGAGACGTTAAGTAACTACCCAATCTCATGACACCCCTACGTGACAGTGATTTGGTCCTAGGCAAGGCACCCTCCGTGCCACCGTGACCTCTTGGGGCTCCATCTTGTTCTTCTGGAAGGGGTGACAGAAGTAGATGCTCCGTGTTCCTTCCCACCCAGATGTAAGTGCATTTTGCCTGATGAGAAAAACCCCAATGGTGTTTTTGTGGTGACAAAACCCTTAAAGACAAACATTGCAAAAGTCAGGAACTGAGTTCTTTGGAAAGAGTACAGTGGAGGAAAATGTCACTATTTCTGGAACAGACCTGGTGGAGATGGTGGTGAAGGCTGACTGGATGCCACAGCACCGTCCACTGGCTCCATTGGATACCCAGCCATCCCCCTTCTGGGAAAACCCAGGTGGTGTGGCATGGGATGGAATGGCTGGGCTCAGGTGTGTCAGGGTGTGTGAGCCTGCGGACTGAGCGGGGAAGAGGCCCCGTTGGTGGGGTGGGTGCCAGCAGGTCTGACGGAGCTGGGTGGAGCAGGACGGGCCGGGAAGGGCGCATCATGATCCTCACCCTTCTCCTTCTGTCAGGAGACAGGACTCTAGGTTCTTAGGCCCGTGGACACTGGGACGTGTGCCCCTGACCTCTGGGCTCTTGAGCCTTCAGCCTCAGACGGAGAGGCCCAACACTGCTTCCTAACGTTTTGGGGGCCTTTGGACTCGACTGAGCAGCCCCTGGTTCTCCAGGTTTCGGGTGGCTGATTGTGGGACTTCTGAGCCTCCTCAATTAATGAGCCAACTCTCCTTATATCCGTGTGTGTGTGTGTGTGTGTGTGTGTTTGTGCATGTATGTACATATATGTGTATGTGTGTATATGTGTATACATGTGTGTCTATCTGTCTCTCTCTCTCTCTCTCTCTCTGTCTGTCTGTCTCCTATCATTCCAGTCTCTCTGGCAACCCTGACTCAACTATGGTAGGATGTTTCTAAACTGGGCAGAGGATCCAAGGGTTCAGGGGTTGTTTCAGAGAGGGCAGGTTAAATGATGGGCGTGTGATATGAACCACTGTAAAATAGGAGGTCTCATGCTTCCCAGAGGTCACACATAAATTTAAAAGAAAATAAAAACTATCATTCTGAAACCGTTGCAGAGCCAAAACTGAAAATGTCTGGAGCAAATATGCACATGAACCTTCTTTCCAAAATTACCAGTTCTGACGAAATCACACAGCACAGCGTTCTGCGTTGAAGGAGCCCACTAGACATGTATACAGATGCAGTGCCCTGGATGAATCATGTTTAATAATAGGACTTAATATCTTTCCCAGAAACAGAATGGATAATTTCTGAAGCATAAGTGATTTCTGAAAAGAGGAACTAAACAGAGGCAAAATGAATGTGGAATGATTTGGCTTCTTTGTTAAAAGCAATTTGGAAATACAGTCAGGAAGAGCAGAAACTAATTGTAATTTAGAAAAAATTTTAAATCCCATTTAATGAGAAGTCATTTGGTAAGAAGAGTATCTTCAAAAGAAAATGTTAAAATACTTTGAAATTGAGGAATTCCATAGACTAGTGACTGTAGACATTTTTTTAAGTGTTTCAATACAGCGGAAAAAGGAAGCCAAAATTGAATGGTCCCTATTTTTACGCTTTTATAGAGAATACCAAAATTAAAAAAAATCTAAAAATAGTAAAAAATAACTCCATAAAGAGAAACCGAACCGCAAATGCTTCTTTCCTGCTGATTTCAATTTGTTGCCTTAAAACCGTGTATGCTGAGAACTGATTCCCACCCCTCGAAAGACAGCTATTGTAATTACTTTTATTTGTTTTTTATATTAAAGTCAAATGGCTTGGAGAATCAAGTTGTGCGTTTAAATTGAGAGGGTTTCCAGCGGATGGCATCTGAGACTGGACCCGTTGAAGTGTGAGATGGCTCTAATGGAAGGTCTGGGTCATTGAGAGGGCACCTGAGAAATGACTTGTCCTCAGGAGAGAGCCACACCTCTGGTTTATGGGGCCGTGTCTTCCGTAAGTGACGATGCAGTCTGAGTTCTGAGACTGGGTTCTGCATTTAAATCCACTGCATTTCTATCCCACGGCCAACACTTGCCGAAGTAGTTTCATTATAGAATTTACTGCCTAGGGAAATTTTATGATCTTAGATGCTCATCAGGAATATATGTGCTATATTTGAACAATGACAAAGGAGAACTATCCCTTCCTTTCTATACTGATGGAAATTGATGGAGAAGCACTTCATTCTTTTTCCACTTTTTCCCCAAGAATGGATATTTCAGTGATTTCAGAATAATACATGCTTTTCATAGCCCATGGACTGAACTCTGGGTCACAGGCTGGTCAGAGTTAATGGGGTCATTTACTTGGTGAGCTATGCTGTCTCCCAACTGAAGGTATACGATCTCCTTTCTCGCCTAGTTTTCTGCAGATTGCTGCAGACTGCCAACTTCTTAAAAAATTAGAATTTCTTATTTTGTGAAATTTTAATAAAATATGAAAGACATTTAAACTGTCCAGTGAAGAAGTATTTCCTTTTAGCTCACAACCCCAGTTTCTTGGTTTTTGATCAGTGTGTTAGCACTCATAGCAATACTTGGGGGAGATAATGGAAATGGTGATAGGTAAAAGTGAATGCAAGCTTATTATGTCTGAGGGTTCGGTCATGACATTAAATTCTGCTTATCAGCCTGTGACTTGGTAAAATAACTTTAGTCCTATTTTATACATTAATAAACAGAGATGATACCACAGTTAAACTTCCACCCACAGCTGCCCCGTGAGTAGCTGTCAGAAGATCTGGTGAAGAAGCATCATCCCCAAAACCACACCTCTGCTGCACAGGGTAACGGTTTAAATGATATGAGGCTACACAGCCCCCTGTAAAGTGAAATACCTATCTCCATAACCTACAAACTTAACTGGCAATGAGGAGGACATCTATTTCTAAATTTTATAATAATGATAGCATAGGACTACTGTTTCAATTTATTTAAGAAATTCCAAAATTATGTCAAAGAGAAAACACAATTTTACTTTCTCCTAAAGTCTGGTAAAATCAACTTCTGGTATTTTTTGATAACCTAAAGTTTCATTGAGGTTTGAAAATGTATTCTAATGTGCAAACGCTATACAATGAATACAGCTGACTTTTAAATTAAAATGACTTTAAATGATTACACTGCATTACTAATGCATTAATATTAATATTATATTGCACACATGTAAGCATTGTAAAGTAAAACATAGATACAGAAAACTGCAGGAAACCAAAATCTAGCTTAATGAATTATTTTAAGTCTTTATAATCTGGATGGTTCTTTGGCCCTTATAACTTTCATGCACCACCAGTAACAGAACTCTGCCCTCCCACCCAAAGACCCCCCCTCCCTCCAAAATGACCTTTCCCCTGACTTTTACTGTAATGTAAAAATATGTAGTCAACAGTCTCTGAATTCTTTTAACACACAATGAAACTAAATATCCATTTCATATCAGTACAAGTAGATCTCTATAAGTCAGAACTGTTTTTATGCCTCTCTATCTGGACAGCCTATCTTGGTCTTTTTGCAATGCTGGGGATTGAACCCAGAACCTTGCAGTTACTGGGCAAGCGCTCTACCACTCAGCTCTCCCACCAGCCCTAGTTTATCTAACTGAAGAAGAATTCCCACAACATCGTACAGATGCTTCCAATTTAAGTTTGGAACTGCAAGCTCCTGTCTCATTAGGAGCAATATTTAAATGTGTATGTAGACAGAGCTCCTTTCTTCCTGTGAATCTCAGTTCCCGAGAACACAGGAAATGGTAAAGTTAGAAGATCACATCATCTCACGTTTTCCTGCACCACACCCATAACGGTCGAACAGTTATAGTGCCGGTACTGCCAGCACTGATTTTGGTCAGGAACACACACAGTCTTTTCAAACATGTTCCCCTATTTCCATCCATTAAAAAATGCGTGAACTTTATCTACATTGTCAAGTGAAGCTGTGTTTATGTATTTTCTCCCTTTCTCTCTTCTAACTTTCATTATATTGTTGTTTTAAGTAATTATGTACTTTGGCTCTTAGTTTATTTCTTTGGATACCTTAACCATGCATGTCCATTTTCTTTTGGAATATTATGCTGCTGTATAAAAGTCAAACAATCTGAATTTCTCATGCTTAACATGTCATATGCTCCCCCAACACAGACGCTTAAAGGATCTTATTTTCTTTAAAGTCTAGTAATTTTAACAGAATATCTAATGATGTTGGCCATTTTGAGTTGATTTCTGTTTATTGTTGTGAATCTTATTTCAAACACTAAATAAGAAACATTATTTTGTTTAAAAATAATTTGGAGTCATTTTCTAAATTAATTTTTACTATTCCCTTTCTTTTGTTAATTTTTTTAAAGAATGCTATTATTCATATGTTGGACTTTTCTTTGGCTACCTTCAATGTTGGACACTTTTTAATATTTTAATCTGTTATTGTATTTTTGTTTAATTTTTTCATCCCTTTGCCTCTTCTTTCTCATAAGACAATGTCTGTTTTATTTAATTTTTCTCATGTTCTTTTTGTTTTTACTTCAAAAACAGTTTTCCTTTTATGTCTATTCTGTGGTTCTGTTACCTAATTCCTAAGTTTTCTAACACTAAATAGTTCCTTCATGGCTTGCGTTATTGCATAACTCCTCTTACGAAACAGAGGATTAAATTTTTACTTTTTAGTCATGATTTTCATAGGTTTCAGGCTTGGTGATTTTCTATTGTTTGTTTTTGTGCTAAATGAGTTTCCAGAAGCTGTTTAAGGAAATTGTTTAGTAACTACTTAAATTCACAGAGATCACTGCTAAGTTTTTAATTTGTGGGGTTAAAATATTTGGAGGCTTGATCTCTGAGGTTCCCTGGCTCCAGCATTTTCCCCCTGTCTCCTTTCCTTTATTTCTTAAATGCTTCTGGTCATTTCCAGGAAAATATCCTGTAAGAATGCAATGTTCTTAAAATCTCCATTTTACGTGGCTGCATGAAAGGTGAGACTATTCACCCACATTATTGAAAGTTCAGTGGAAGTGAGTGTTCATTGCCTGGCGTTCCGGGGGGGCCCTGGGGCTGTTAGCTTGGTTGCCAACACCTGGATGATACCCAGGCCCAGTCCCCTCCAGCAGCCGGCTTCTGCTGTTGGCTGCTGACGGACATGTGGCTGGCTGTGGACGCTCAGCGGAGCTGAGGCAGGCAGCCACTGCGTGATTCTGTGCGCTATGGCCTGCCTCCATCAACGTCTGACAAAGAATGACTTAAAGGGAGAAATGAGAGGAAGGCTCGGAGCAGGGCTCTGTGAGGAAGTGAAGGACACTCCCACCTCACACGGGGAGAATGAGCTCTGCGTCTCGTTATTTACAGCAGCAAGTAGAACAGAGTCGGATGGAGAGGAGATGTATGTCAGTTCAAAAGAGGACACAGTGAGATGCCACAGGGCACCATTGATAACAGAAGGTAGATGATAACCTGTCTGCAGTCATTTGCAATAATAGGCTCTAATTTCAAACTGATTCTGTGTATTTATTAAAAATCAATATATTAAAAATCATTTCCTGCTAACCCTGACAAAGTAGAAGATCCCAGCCTCTGTTTTGTCACATTCTGCCTCAATGTCTGAGAGTGCTTGGCAAAGGTTAGGCCATTTCAGGACGCTACCAACCTGGGGCAACTTCCTGGCCACTTCACAGGTCCTCTGAATGAAAATGAAAAAGCTACTTTTAATAGGCAGCCAGGCGCGTGAGACGGGGTAGCTACAGTGTACGGGCTGCCAGACCAGCGCAAGGAGAATGTAACAACTTAAAAGCAACGTGACCATGGCTTATGCCCACTCTCTGTTGCTGTTTCATGATTGTCACATTTGGTCTGCGTTTTCCAGGGGCAAAGTCCCCAGACTCCAGCAGTGGTGGCACTTGGTTCCCTTAGAAAGGGCACAGACCTTTCCCCAATGCCAACAAGTAACTGATTTTTAATTTCTTTGGTCTTCTTTCAGTCAGCGAGCAGTGCTATCCACTCGGGTAGATTCTGTGTAGGTGTAAGTGACTGGTGTCCCATTCTTTCATGATAAATGCAGGTCATTTTGTAAGTAAGGGAAGACTTGGAAATAATTCCAATGAAATTCCTAGATTGACAGGTTCGATTTCCAGAGAAAGCAATCACCGCAGCATGACTGAGCCGGGGTATCAGTTAGGAGGAGCTATTTTCAAGAATCTTACTTTCAAAACCCCTTCCGTGAGGCTCACGATGCCTCCTCTCCATACCATACTTTCCTCTCCATCCAGGACATCTCCCCGGAGGGTGTCACGCAGCGTCCAATAGCTTCAGTATTCTGAGTGACTCGAGAAACAGGTGAAAGAGACGGGCGAGCGGCCCACCCCGGCCTTGTGACTGGAGCTGCAGCATGTGATTCTGTGGCTTGCGCTGTACACTTGTCCAGCACGTGGACGGAACCCGCTAGACAGGTTTCCTAATTCATTCATAGTAGGGGCTTGCCGGTGAGCTCAGTCTTTCTATGAGCTTTATTTAACAGCAGGATTGAGGTCTTTAAAAAATTTTTTCGTAGTAGATGCACACAATCCCTTTATTTATTTTTATGTGGTGCTGAGAATCGAACCCAGTGCCTCACACGTGCTAGGCAAGCGCTCCACCACAGAGCCACAGCCCCAGCCCAGGACTGGTGTCTTTTGAAGTTGATTTGTGCCCCATACTGCGCGGAAAGTTCTCCACTCTGACGCATACACGTGTTGACACTTGCCAGACCTCCCAGAACTACAAGGCTCTGGGAGGACGGGCAGTCGTGTGTTCTTAGGAGGCTCCTGTGCAGGCGAAAGCTAAGAGACAGACATCGCTGTCCTGTGGCCAGATCCACGGGTTACACATCTGCATATTTAGAAGTCAGTTAAAAATGGGGGAGCAGGCGAAGAGGCACTGCTCAGATCGCTGCAAATGCGTTCTCGGCAGCAACGTTTCATCTTGGGGAACAGCAGAACTTGGGGTGAGAGGAAGTGCTTGTGCACGTGGACCCTGAAGGATTCCTACGAAGTCAGTCAGGCTCAACTGCCTGTGTCCAGGACCTCTTCAGGCTTTCGCAGGCTCCTGAGCTCCCCTTGAAGTGACAGGGGCTGTGGGAGTCACCTCTGCCTAATCCAGGAATTGGGACTCTAGCCACAGCCAGCGTATCCTGCACTGTCTGCTGCCCAGATAATTGCTGTGGCATTTCGTCTCTCTCTTCTCAGAAGGAAACGATGAGGAAGAAAACTCATTCTTCTAGAAAGGGCTCCAGGTCCTCAGTTACAGGATGATTGCGGTTCACAGCTCAGTGGTTCTCTCTCTCTCTCTCTCTCTCTCTAGGGTCAGAGGCTGCTTTCCACAGTTTGATTACTCAGAGGCAAAATAAATGAGCAGATCCATACAGCTGTTTCTGTCTACATGTTGGGAGGTGGTTCAAAGCAGGTAGAGCTTCTGCAGAACGTTCTGCTCATCCTGCCTGCCAAATGCACGAAATTCCCAGATAGCCTATCACTGAATGAATCCGTTTGTACAAGGAAGGCGCCTCCTCCTCAGAGGAACTGGCACTTTGCATAGCACTCTGGGTGTGTAGCAAACATTTGTTCAAAGAACACAAATGATAGAGTATCGGACTCTCATTCTCCCCTTGAACGATGCTGTCCCGAGACTTCTGTCTTCTCTACCTTGGATCCCTCTGCTCTTCCTGTGCAAAATGTTCTTCTGCAGCATTTATATAGTTCAAAGTATTTTTTAAAACTTCAGCTTACAGGACTATCCTCATTCCTCCATCACATGGAAGACTGAACGATTTCTACAACCACTGTGAAATGTTCTGCACGTCAAGTTTGAAGGGCGACACACTGTGAAACAAAAGTGACCTGGTGCAGATGTTACAGGAGAGCTCTGAGACCCAAAGCAGAAAATCAGCTTATCGAGGATTGTTCAGAGCTCACTGACCAACTGGGATAAAAACGCGGTGCCTGAGTGCCCAGGGTAACGCCCTTAACGTCACAGCTGTCAACAGGCCAGGATGAGTACAGTAACAGAGGAGAATGTTACTCGAGTTATTTGGAATAACTGTCCTCAAATCCCAGTCTGCACAATATGACATGTTGCCAAAACTCTTATTGTCAGTATTCCTGAGCCATCTCGTTTAAAGAAATGGTAATGCTGGCTTTATGGCTGAAAAAGTAAAATGAAGAAGAAACATCTCGGTTGATTTGAAAATAGGTATTCACGTTCCATACAATTCTTTTCTCTTTTGATTATGGACACGAAGGTGGACCTGCGCTGGGGAGATAGTGCTTACTCCTGAACACACAAAGGGGAGGGGGGGAAGGGAAAAAATGGCAGAATGAATCAAACAACATTACCCTATGTAAATTTATGATTACACAAATGGTATGCCTTGACGCCATGTACAAACAGAGAAACAACATGTATCCCATTTGTTTACAGTAAAAAAAAAAAAAAAAAAAAAAAAAAGAAGTTGATTTTCTTGCAGAAACAGCTCAAGTGTTTTGGGCTACTTGATGAACCGTTTGCGACTGAATGGTACTGGCTGCTTTGTGGAGGCCAGACAGGAAGGTGGAGTCACAGGAAAAGCAGGCAGGAAGGATCTAGGACAGGACAACCGCAGGACACACAGCTGGTAGTTTGTGAGTTTGTTGAACAAAAAGATGAGCTCATACACAAGGCTGTTGGGAAACAGTGGCCATTTGTCACTCTCATATTTAGGAAAGGCTTCTCCGCCGTATGTCAGCAGTGGGATGAGAGGGATGAGAGTAGCCGGCTAAATGCAATGCCTGTGGTTTCACGGCTTCTCAGCAGAGCCGGGAAATCCCTCAGTTCCATTGACGGTGGCTTTTGCTTTTTTGCTTTTCAGTCCCATTGAGTCTGGCCCTATATCCATAATGCAGAATGAGGAATAATGAAAATGTCATTTCTTTCTTGACTTCTTTCATTCTCTCCTTCTATGGAAAAGATGTTGGGAAAGTGCTACTTCTTCTAAGAAACCTTGCCTTTTCTCTCCAATGGCGAAAGGAACTCAGAGAAAAATGGGCTTAAATTCTAGTTCTGTACTTGACAATGAAATCATTTAATTTTTTTTAAAGGCAAGAAATTTTGGACCATGAATTCCTTCCTTGGATCCCTAGGTATCTTAAGTGCTATCAAAAATAGGAGGTTTAGGACAATTAAAGTAAAATGATGCTACAAGGAACAGTTTCTAATACATTTATATATTTATTTCTACACTTCTTAGAAGATGACTGGTCGGAGGGTTGGACATAGTTCTTGCCATTAAGCTAGTCGTCATTTTCAATCAGGCATTCTGGAGACTATTTTCAACAGGGACCAGAAATTCTTCTTTTTGTATAATTTGCATCATTTAAAAAATGTCCCAAAGAATTATTTTCCAAAATGATCAAGGACAACAAACCCTGAGAAACAAATAAAGTGTTATAATTGCAAGGCCCAAAGGACTGAGCCTTTGTTCTTGATGAGATTGCCTTACACTAGGATCTGGCTCACAGCAGGAATGCAGCCCCACTTTACAGTTATATTAGTAAATATGGGGAACAGAGATCTGAGTATCTTCCATAGGGATCTTTAGAAATTCAAGCATTCTTACAGAGAGTATGCTTTCCTTAGATAGCACAATCGATTATAAATGCTTCCTAAATTTTACAACTTACAGGGTCTCAAAAACATAGCACCTTCTTAAAACGCAGAGGTGCCTCCTGCTTCCTGTGCTGGGTTAGGAGCCATCTTCGCCTTTGAGAAAATCTCTGCTGCTGGTGGAGGACTTGAGATGAAGCCTGCACCAGTTATTCTACTCTGAGGACCTTGATCTTTTGCCTCCCTATAGCAGCACAGGGGAATCAGTAGTGCCTCTTTGGTAATATGCAGAAGTCTCAGGGGGTGAGAAGTGCCTTTACATTTTAGAGAGACTGGGGTATCTCCTCAGACTCACACTGACACCCCCCATGTGTTCACGTGTGTGGGGGGACTCAGCAGCAGAACACACAATGGATATTTGAGCTAGGAAGAAACAGTGTTTAAAACTGTTCTGAACATGAAGTTCAGCTAGTTCCCACTGAAATCTTAGTGGTTAGCCACGATTGAATTTGGGAAAGAAAACAATTTAATGTATTTAATCTGGCTGAGTGTGATTAGTGAATAGTCACAAACTTTGGCAGAAGAAATGTTGCCAGTTGTTTTTAAAAAGTTTTCGCAAAATGTCATTTTTGGCAATGTGTGTCCACGTGTTCAGTTACTTACTCCCATAATACAAAACAGGACTACAGCAGTGGAAAACAGCAGTTTCTCATCTTGTGTTGCTATCACAAGAGAGACTCAACAGTGTAGTTTTCTGTTCTTTTTTATTCTAGTTCTCTCTGTCTCTGTCTATCTGTCTGTCTCTCTCTCTCTCACACACACACACACACAAATATAATGACCACACATCCATTCCATTAAGGAAAAAGTTGCTCTGTGAACAGTCATTATTCCTTTTTAGTATCCCAAGGACAAATGGAACAAGACAAAAGTAAAAGATGGGTCCCTGTAAGAGATACACAGTCAGCTTGGCCAGATGTCAAACACATACACATATATGTGTGTACACCATACATTATTTTCTTTGATGAATTATTAAAAATTTATGTAAAGCCTATGAATAAATACAAGTTACTCTAATTTAAAAGAAAAAGGCACCTAGCATAGGAATGGAGCTAAAAATTGTACAATCTTCCTTTCTCACAATTTTTATGAACTCTTGGATTCTTATGATCATGTTTGCAACCCAAATATACGGTCTGGGTTACAATCATTTGTCATGATTGTAACAAAAGTAATAGCAAAGTGATATCTTTCAAAAACTGCCCCAAGGACTGGGGACGCAGTTCAGTGGTGCAGAGCTGGTCGGGCGTGTGTGAGGCTCAAGTTCAATTCCACAAACCGCAAGACAAATCAAAACAAATACCTGCGATGAAGGTCACTAATCTCACATTTTAAGGACGTGCGTATTGGGAATGCCATCCTTGTTAAAAGGAATTGAAGCTAGGTGCTCTGTTGTTATAACAACTTTCGTAATTTCTGTACTTCAGTCGTACATAGGAAAACGTTTCCATTATTTCATGAGAAAGCCCTGCTGAAAATGGAAACAAAGGGCATCTGATCCCCTTCTTTACGCGACTACTTTACGGACTGGGATGTATGAAGGAAGTAAATGAGATATCTTTCTCATCCAGTGGTCTGCCTTTGTTACCTGGTGATGCGGTTGCTGACAGGGGTGTGCTTTAATGGCCTCCCGATTGCCATTTAGGCAGTCGGATGACACTAATGCATGTTGTTCCCTGCCAACCTCTCTGGCCACGCTCAGAATGATCAGTCAGGCCCCTTGGACGGCTTTCCTTGCTTGGGTTAAGTGCCAAGTTTCCGTGGATCACGTGCTCAGCAGTATCTTAATGTTGGGCTCTCCACCTTAATTTTATTGGTTACATGTCATGGGAAACATCCATTCTGCCCTTACATTCCTCCACACAGTGAAACTAGAGCAGAACCCCCTAATTTAGCCTCATTTCAAAGAGGCAATTTGTGCTTTTAAGTCATGACTGCATACCTGCATACTTAGGCAATCAGTCCTTGCTCTGTGTTAGGGGACTCTACAATTCCTTGGTGAGCAAGGGCAGCCATAGGAGATTTTGGGATTCTTGACAATATTAGCTCACACAGCCGCAGTCATGTTCCGGTTCCAGCACCTTGCTGGGTGGTTATGCTGCTTTGTGAGGAGAGTTTCAGGGTACCCAGTTCCAACCAGAGGAGATCGAGACCACCCTTAGCTGTTCTACAATCCTGTTAGCCCGTTGGAGTGAAGTTAGAAGTACTCTGCAGAGTAGAGACGTTTTGGGGCTTGTAGGTTCCAGAGAAGAGTCTTCTCCCACTTCAAACCTGTCTCCCTTGAGTGACTCTGGAAGGCTATACCCCCAGAGAATGAAAAATATCTGTGAGGTGTCCAAGGACTCAGGAGCTTCTTCAGAAATACTTGATGGGTGCTAAGTATCTGCTAGATCAATAAATAAACTAGACCAAGTATCTGGATGCTCTGACAAGTAAGTTCACACCAGGGTTGAATGTACTCAGCCCAAGGTGGACAGAGCACAGAGGCTTCAAAAATATTTTGCTCTTCAGAGGAGGGGCTCATTGGCAAAGTATTCAGAATTCAATCACCGTGCCTATCTCAGCATTTTCCTGATCACAGTGCAAAATATTTCCCGGATGACATTTGCACGTTTTCTAAGTATTGAACTTTTTTTTTTTTTTTTTTTTTTTTTTTGCCAATTTCTAAGTACTTTTGGAACTGTGAATTGAGTTTCAAAATAAGCAAATAAGCAAATGACTGCTTGGCACCAGCAGAAAATAAGACTTCATTATGCAAGATTCTACTAGGTCCAGGTTGTGAGAAATGTGGTTTGTTTCACTACTCAGATCTTCCCTAGCAGCTTTTGTGAATAATGCAGCATTATTTTTAATTGATCAATCTTTATTCCAGAGCTGATTTCTCTTTATATTAAAAGATTATATTCTGAATAAGGTTTGGGTCAAGCTGAGAGTGTGCCTCTCAAATAACCCAAGGCCTTCTCTGAAGAGCAGAGAGTTTCAATTTACTGCCCCACATGGAATCATTCAGTTTGTATTCTAGAAAATAATAGTAGTTTCCTCCCTCCCTTCTTTCCTTTCTTTTCCAGAGGTGCCTCATGAATGCCAGGCAAGCTCTCCATGGGTAAGCAACACCTCCAGCCCCAAACAAAATAATAACAGTTGAATCCAGAAAGGTATCTCCAAAGTTGGCTTCCATTAAAAATGAATAATGTGGCAGAAGAGGGAGATGAATTCCTAAGATTTTCCTGCAGAATGATATTATTTAATACCTTTACTGTAATTTGTAGTTAAATGCCCAAGTGTCCAGTTATCTGTAAAAGGTACATTAGAGGGATTAAAGATATTCCACAAAATTTCAAGAAGTTCTTGAGATAATGGTAAATAATATTTTTCAATTAATTCACACTTTAAAAATCTGAAAGTCATTTTTTTCTCAACAAATACTTTTTGGCTTTTATGTTGAATGTTTTACTAAAGGATGGATATACCAAATTAGAAATGGACATTCTCAAGAAAGTGTCGTCCAGTGAGGAATAAATCATAAATAAGCTAATTACAGCATTGCAGTGTGGTCAAGAGGGAAGAGTGTGGCAGGTGCTCTCGAATAGAGCCTTGTTTAAACACAGCATTAAATGTGTCCAGTGGCTTGCTAAAATCACTGGATTCATGCAATAAAAAAGAACAGTCGGTTTACCTAAAAAGTAAAATACACATATCAAAATACAGTTTTTAAAGTCACCATATTTTAAAAGTTGACAATAGGACACTTTTTTTTCTAGATTATTATTAGGTGCTTTGGTCATTTTCTGAGTACATAGATCTCAGATAATATGATTAATCTTAACTCAATAGACTCTTAAATTCTCAACATCAGTTCATGATTTATTTTTGTAAGTATGTAAATGGAAACCATTTAAAACTATATATAAGTATTTTTTGTTGCCTGGTATGAACACTTAAGGAAAGTATAATTGAGAAACAAAACCAAACATGCACACGTCTTTTGCTCTGGTCTCTGAAGAAATCAGCAAAGGCACAGATAACCTGCCGTGGGCCTCACCCCCTTGTTCTTGGTGTGTCCAGTCCCCATGGACATGTCTGGTGTATTTTGAGAGCAGTGTAAACTACGATTATAGTTTTTCTATTATTTATCTTACCTAGCTAAATGTACCCTGAACCAAATTCCCTTGTAGCTCTCCCATTTCGGATATTATTGTAGTTTGTTAGGAACAAAGCTCAGGGCAATTTTAGCACATCTTATTAACCGGTCCATTAGGTTTCTGATACAGTTCTGCTTCTATGAGGAGGAGGAGGGAAGCCACCAACGTGAGGCGGTATAGCCATATCCTTTTTATTTCTGTTCAGGAGTCCCTCTAATCTGCTCTGTTCAAGTGTGGGGATGCCCATCTTCATTCTCAGCCTGAATGTTCATTAGAATCACAAACAAAACCAACCAGACCATCAGAATGACTAACATAAAAAAGACGGCATCAACTATCGGCAAGGCTGTGAAGCACCTGAAACGCCCCTACTCTGCTTTGTGGAGCAGGGTTAATAGGACCACCTAGGACAAACTGGCAGCATCTTCCAAGGCTGGATGTACGCGCACTTAGTAACCCGACCTTCCATTTCCAGGTACATGTTCAAAAGACATGCCAAAATGTTCCTAGCAGAACTCTTCATAATAGACAAGGATTGTACATGACCCAATCCAATGCATAAATACATGTGGCATATCTATACAGTAGAGAACATTGCAGGAATGATAATCAACAAAAGACAGTTGCCTGCAAACACATAAATAATTGTCCTTGTTGAGCAAAAGAACCGAGATGCAAAAATTATATACGATATATTTCCTTGATATAGTTAAAAAAACTGGGCAAAGGACTCCATGGTGTCAAAGTAGGGATGGAAGCTACTGTAGCAGAGCTGTGTGAGGCCATTGCTGGAAGGGGCCTGCAGGGAGTCTGGTTTCAGGTTATACTTTGATTTTTGACTTGGGTGCTCTTGGTGAACACGTGTTGAGCTACACCTGAGGTTTGTTCACTTTCTACATTTATATTGTGTTTCATAAACTTTACAAAAATTACCTTCTTTGGTTAGCTGGAAGTGGAATGAAGCTTTGGTGGTGTGTTTTGTTTTAATACAGGCTGAGAGCTGTTATTCTAGACTGGGAAATCTGTGCTGCTCAATGCTCCCCACCCAAACGTGACCTTAGATCACTTGTTCCTCCAAGTACCTAGAAAGATGTGAGGAAAATGTCTCTTCCTGTTTGGTGACTGTTCTCAGAACTGACTGGATCACATCCACCCACCCACATCAGCCTGGAGTTCATCTTTGGTTTATTTCTATAAATGACATCGTAACTACACACCTAACCTGTGACCAAGGTCAGCTGCATGGCATTCTGTAGAACATGGGCCTTCACTGGGATCTTGGTAACCTGGCCCTCCAAGCAGACTTCACAACATCCACCAATAAAAACCCAGTCAGGGGAACTCAGCAAGACCCAAACATTCTTCTTTCCAGTCAGGGGAACTCAGCAAGACCCAAACATTCTTCTTTCCAGTCAGGGGAACTCAGCAAGACCCAAACATTCTTCTTTCCAGTCAGGGGAACTCAGCAAGACCCAAACATTCTTCTTCCCTTCATGTGTTTCTTTAAACTTTCTGTGGGAAAGGGTGTCCATTTCTATGTGTTTCACAGGCCCCTCTACCAAAACTAAAACATATTTGTCTTTCAATTTCATATTTATAGTTGGACACCCAGTGGGTGGCTAAAACTACATTGTAAACTTACAAAATATGAGTTGATCAATACATAACATTTTTGGTAGAAAATGCATCATAACCATGGATCGACATGTTCTTAGTTTTTCCTTTTCAAGGCTTTGTCATGGCTCATGGTGTCCACTAATGCAGCACCCCCCAGCTAACTCTGTTAATAGTGTTAACTCTCCTTTGATGCTTGAATTGGCACCATTGCCCACCACCATCCGCTCCTCTCTGGGCTAGACCCTGTCCTACTAAATACCAACCCAAGACTATTTCCAAGTGCTTTAAGTTTACAAATTTCTAAACTATATGAAGTATGCCAGCTTTACCTCACCTTTCTAATTTCCCAAAACTGGAATCAACTACTTTCTTAAGAAAAATAACTCCTTTTCAAGAGAAATACTTTGAGAGACAAAAATGAGCTGCCTGGTGTGCCTTAGATTGCTTTGAATGCTCATCCAGGGTGCCTGCGCTCCTGCAGGGACAGAACCAGAGTTCTTTCTCTCTCTCTCTCTATGATAAAAACATATTATTAATTTCTTTCCTTTTCAGGTGTAACTGCTTTTCATTTTACTGCAAATTTTGTATGCACTGTCTCATAATATGGCACAGATAAATTTCCTCCACGTCATACCACCCCAATTGCATTAAAACAGCCAAAATTGCTGGAAAATATTTCCACATATGAGATTAGATACCAAAAATTATACTTTGAAAGACTTTCTTAGAAAGTTGTCATACAACAGCCTAAATTGGCCTTAATGTTTCATAATAAACATCTCAGAAGAAGCATAATTAAATTATGGTATATGCTAACCACTCTTCAATATTCATACTGGATGGAACGGGTTCCAATACCCATAAAACTTGGGTTCATCCTCAGATGATTTTATTCTCCTCATTAGATGGAGAAAGAATTCAGGGAGTTAAAGCCACTTTATTTTTTAGTGCAAATGCTTAAAATTTGAAATGAGTAGAATATGTTATACCTGCACTAAAATTGTACATTCTAGGGTAATTTTTATAATCTCTACAAATGTAAAACCATTAAAAATATGGAAGTGCTCAAAGATAATTTAACTTTCTAATCTCTTTCTATATCAATTTGTAAGGGAAATCTTAGAACTAAGAAGTGTTAACTTCTCCAGTTCTATTATATTATCCCAAAGATATTTTAATAGGCATTTAGACTATTCGAGTATGTTTACCTTGGAGTGTTTAACTCCGAGGGAGCATTACTTCTCTAACAAGGAGGTCTAGAAGAACCTCTGAATGATGTTTGATGAACATTCATATTTAACAATGGTACACCAAGCCCCTTTTCACAAAGTATTTGAGGTAACATGACATCAGACATAAGGAACTAAGCAATTGAGAAGTGAATAATGTAACAAATGATGTCAGAAACAAGGAAGGAAACATCAAAACCACGGCAACAATGAACATTGCAATAAAACTGCTGTGATGGAGTTTCAAGTTGGTAACAGAGCAAAAAGAATATTTCTAGAAGTTGCTAAATCTACATACCCATGCACAAATGGCAATTCCATCCTTAAAAGAGGATTCCAATAACTGGTACAATTTAGGGAAAAAGTTCATTTTCTATTTCCTGTCTTGACTCTCTTCAGTATTTTTAAGTTGAATATGCCTTTCTTTGCTAAACCATGGTGGTCTTTGCTGCAGAATGAGTGTCCCTAAAGTTTTCATAAAAATTTAAACCAAACCTTCTTAGTGTTATAGTCTGAGGAAATAATCATAGAAAACTGGGCAAAACAGAACCAACAGAATTTCTGTGCCTGATGTACAAAAGTGCTTTGGTTATACCAAAGTGTGTAACTGCAGACCTACATGGTAGAGTTAAATTCCAGACCAGATGAATGAGATGCTCACTACAACGTCATCCAAATGGTCTTTTTTAGTTTTCAGCTCCAAAGAGGTAATCTTACATCCCTTAATATGTCAATGGAACACTGCTGATGTTGGACGATCATTACAACTGCGAAGTTCTGGGAAATGGAAGCACTTGGTGCATCACATACATCATGTGTCAGTCACGATGGAAAGGAAGTCCCCAAAGCCTGTCATTTGCCATCCCATCAAAAGGGCATTGAATGTTCTTTAATTATAGTGAGTAGGATGAAATCATGTTTTCCAGTTTGGAGGTTTGCCCTAGTGTTTATAGAATCAGATTTTGAATTGCATTTTTAGCATCAGTATGGTTAATAAACAGTCTGACTGTGGGACTTGTAATTATACAAAAGAAACAGTAAGTCAATTTTACCTGCATTTCTTGAAGGTGAATGATTCATGACCATGAAAATGGAAAAATCTAATAAATCTCCCACTAAATATTCAAAAAAACCATGTGAAAAATCTTCCATAAAAGCAAGATTCATCTATCTTGTGAAAATAGATCCTTTTTCCCCTGTGGAGTAACTATGTTGTCATATTTGATTGGTGTTGAGGAATATCTTATGAAGCCAATTAAATGCACCAATGAATTTTTTTTGACAGGAATAAGATGCAGTCCATCATAAAGTGATGATTGATAGCCATTTTCACTTAATCATATGCAACTTTTAGAAATTAATCACAATTTGCACACATACAAGTGTACTGTAATATTTCATATTAAACTAATAAAATTAAGTGTGCTGTTTGATATTGTAATGTTACAGTAGAAATTTATTTATGTATAAGTTTAAAAAAATCATAAATGCATGATGTTATGTCCAGGACAAAGCTAACAATTCAATTAAAGGTAGTTCTATATTTCATCTCTAAGAATCATGAAATCCTTACTTTAGAATATTAATTTTATCATGCCCATATATATTTGTCATTTTATATAAAAATTAACTTGTAACTAATCTGTTGTGATGGTAATGTTGTTAACAAAAGGATAAAAACAGTTTAATATCACTTGCTGAACATTTGATATTGGAAACACAAATTCAGATATATAATTACACTAAAATTTTGTGCTCTCTGAAATATTAAGTAATATTAATTGAAAATCATCACAGTTTTAAAGGAAAATTTTGTATAGGCCTTCAATTTTAAAAGTAAATCTAAAAATAAACCAAGTGCAGAAATATAAAATCACAGATGTTTGATTTGGATGCTTTTGATCATAAAGAACCAAAAATATAAGCCCTGGGGTGATTTAATAAATTTAAAAAGATCCTGACAACATAAAAATCCTGACAATCCTCTAGAAAACGCAGAGGTGAGGCAGGTTTCAGGCTTGCTTGATCTGGACCCTCCAGAACATCATCAGCACCTGGTTTGCCAAGGCCAGAGTGTTGGCCAGCACCAATAGTGAATGAGCCCCACATGCAATATTAAATTTACCAAAGCCACACACGTGCAAAGTGAAAGGGGTGAAATTAATTTAGTATCAGATTTCAATCCAGCCTATTCAAAGTATCATCAATACCATGTATAATCAGCATAAGTCACTTGTGAGATGCTGGATCATCAAGTCTGGTGTGTGCCTCACGTGTACAGTACATTTCAGTTTGGACTAGTCGCATCTCAGATGCTGAAAAGCCACTTGTGCGGGTGATTACTGCGCTGGGCAGCGCGACTCCAGTGTGGGCTTCGCCACAGTGTGGCTATGCTTGTGGAAATAGGTTGACCATCAGCCACAGAAGGCGCTGTCTGCTTTCTGGTTAAGCCTGGTGGGTGGGAAGGAGTGTGGGTAAGGGCATCTGAGTCTTGGATGCAAGTCTACTTTATTGCCTGGGTCACCCATCGATCTCTGAATCTGCCTCTGATCAAGCAAACAGGATGCACCACTTAGACTTCCAGGGTGGCTGATCCTGGAACCAGAGGCTGTGAGTTTCTCCCAAATTTGCAGTCTCCAAAGTCTGCAGTATATGGTGGCTACTGAAATGAGAATCTGGGTTCCTGTGGTCGGAGCAAAGCGTGGATCACATTCAGGACAGGGTAAGTGGGGTGCAAACAACAAGCCCGCACCGTAAGTCATCTAGGACCCGTTTGGATGTGTTGTTAAGAACAGCATTTTTTCCTTGGAATGACTTAATGAAGCACATCTCAGTCTTTAGTCTTTCAGCAGCTAACTTCTAAGATTGTTTCCTCAGAAAGCTGCATGAAGCCTTAGAAACTTCCAGATATCTCCAGATTTTAAAAACGCTTCAGCCACTAACAGAAGTGCTGACTCTTCAGAACACCCACTCTTTCTGTAGTCTCTGTATTCTCTTCAATCCATCCACCTTTTCCCACAGTAATTAAGATGCTTTATTAACTACGGGCCTATTATAATAGAACTATAATGTCATTTCTTCTGATTTATTATTTTTTCCTAGGTTAATACAGCATTTCAAGTGTGAATAATGAACTGATCAATTCTGGAAAAAAATTCTTTTTCTTTAATGAACTCTCCCTTTTCTTAGAAAATGTATTTATAATAATGCTTTTTTTTAAAGGTAAATACCAAGTCAAGGTGATCATCTGAATTAAAGCTTATTTTTTCTTTGATAAATTTTCTTTTGACAGAAGAAATCTCACAGTTTTAGAAATTTACTTTCCAACCTATTTATTTGCATAAAATAGGTGACATAATAATTTCAATCATTCATGTGTAAAATTTAATTAAAAGGACCAATTTTAGCTATTCCTATGTGATGCCATTTAAATGTACTTTTTTTTAATCTTTTTTTCATTTTTTTATTTTTTATTTTTTTAAATTTTTTTTTATAAATGTACTTTTATGCTTAGATTCTCCATTTCTATCTGAGACAATTATTTGTAAAACATAAAAATGTCTGTGCAATTACAGTAGTAATAGAGTACTTTTCATACATTTTACCCACTATAGTTTTGCCTTCTGGGCACTATCACGTACTTAGGTGCTCAGTAAATCATGTCATATACAAATTATGACATCTCTAACACTTATTTCTGACTGCAAACAATCTATGAACATTGATGATAAAACTAGAGCTGGTTTATTTCGAGCTATGGGTGGTTTTGCAATAAAAGTATCTGTGAGCCGGTGTTGAAAGGTAATGTTCAAAACCAGGTGTCGATTTTCTTCAGAATATAGGAAATGTCACAGGAAACAACATTGATCCATCAAGTTTACTGACTAAAACCTTCCTTTGGAAAAAAACAAACACACTTATTTTTATAGCTTTAAAGAAAATCCTCTCTCACTTAAGAATACAAATTAAGTCAAGGAAAACTCTCCTCTGACGGTGCCCTCTGAAAAGCCGAAGGGGACAAGCAGGAGATCAGCTAGAATTTGGAAACCGTTTTCGGTCCTTCCTCTGGGTACTGAAGGGTCCGCAGGCATGCAGAGCCCTGGTGCACACCACGGCATTTCTGACCAAAGGCTAGCTGTCATCAGACAAGCAGAGAAGTCACTGGAGAGTTAAGTTACAGCTAGATCAAGAATTCCCCTGGCCACTACCCATGGCCCTCGAGTCACCTAGAATACCCACATTTCTGTATCCATTGAAAAAAAGAAGATAAGAAACAGAGTTCACGCACAGTAAGTTTCTGGGTGAGTTAGAAAGAGAGGCAAAGATGGAGCTTTGCAAGATTTGATGAGACACCGTGGAATGGCAAAAATCACTAGATCACCCCCAAAGGCTGTGGAGGGCTCCCGGACCACCCGACTTCCAGACTTGTCTTCATGTCCGCCAAGGCGCGTCCAGACCTGTCTCAAAGGACCACCTTTTCTCTGTTATTTTATCAGCCCTTGTGATTTCCTGAAGGTGCTACAGGCTATTTTCAGCCACAATTATTCTGAACTTCTGAGTGCTTGTAAAACAGTTTTTTGGTGACGGATTGGCATTATTTTCAACTTACTTTGCACAGCGCTTTAGCTGGCTTTCTGTCCTGTCCAGTATCTTATCTACTGGTGAATCTCCTGAACTCTTTTGAGCTGCTCTTTGAAGAGTGCACACTTTCATTACTTCCTATGCGTAAAGAGAAGTACTTTAAAAATGTGGTTTTCTTCATTTTTCCCCTTGTACCTTTTAGCATCTGCAAGTGGATACCGCGCTGAACCTTCTCTGCCGTCTTTTGCTCATGGAAGGGCCGGTTCCGCAGGGACTGACCTTTCCTGGAGTGTGGGAAGGTGCAGAACCAGGGGCTGCAGGGGGGCGGGAGGTCCTTTTGAATTGAATACGTCAGTAGGTCATCTCCAGACTCTGATAGAAAAGATGCCAGAGAAACTGGGACAGTGCGTGCCTGCGTAGTGTGGCTCTTAAATCCCCCAAAGGCCTGCGTTGAAGGTCCAGTCCCCAGGGACCTGCCTCGAGCGGTGGCGGGACCCTTAGGAGGCGGGCTGGTGGGAGGCCTTTTGCACTGGTGGTGAACCCTCCAGGAGTGGCAGGGCTGTTCCCTTCCAGTTCCTTTCTGTGTCCTGGACACGAGGTGAGCAGTTTGCTCTGCTGCATGCTCTGCTCCTGGAGTCCTGCCCCCAACAGGACCACAGCAAGGGGCCCGGGATCCTGGAGCAGAACCTCCAACCCTGTGGGCCAAGGCGAAGCTTTCCTCTCAGTCATCACCTCAGGAACTTGTTATGGTAATGAAAGCTGACTAACAGTGTTTCAGCCGTTTATCCTCTAGCCCTGCCCGCCATCCCCCTGGTCTCCCTGGCCTGCCCGCCATGCCACCTGGCCCTGCCCACCATGCCACCTGGCCCTGCCCACCATGCCACCTGGACCTGCCCGCCATGCCACCTGGGCCTGCCCACCATGCCACCTGGGCCTGCCCACCATGCCACCTGGGCCTGCCCAACATGCCACCTGGGCTGCCCACCATCCCACCTGGCCCTGCCCACCATCCCACCTGGTCCTGCCCACCATGCCACCTGGGCCTGCCCACCATGCCACCTGGGCCTGCCCAACATGCCACCTGGGCTGCCCACCATCCCACCTGGCCCTGCCCACCATGCCACCTGGGCCTGCCCACCATGCCACCTGGGCTGCCCACCATCCTACCTGGGCCTGCCCACCATCCCACCTAGGCCTGCCCACCATCCCACCTGGCCCTGCCCACCATCCCACCTGGGCCTGCCCACCATGACACCTGGGCTGCCCACCATCCCACCTGGGCCTGCCCACCATGCCACCTGGGCTGCCCACCATCCCACCTGGGCTGTCCACCATCCCACGTGGTCCTGCCCACCATGCCACCTGGACTGCCCACCATGCAACATGGCCCTGCCCACCATGTCACCTGGGCTGCCCACCATCCCACCTGGGCCTGCCCACCATGCCACCTGGGCTGCCCACCATCCCACCTGGGCCTGCCCACCATCCCACCTGGGCCTGCCCACCATCCCACCTGGGCCTGCCCACCATGCCACCTGGGCTGCCCACCATCCCACCTGGGCCTGCTCACCATCCCACCTGGGTCTGCCCACCATGCCACCTGGGCCTGCCCACCATGCCACCTGGTCCTGCCCACCATGCCACCTGGGCCTGCCCACCATCCCACCTGGGCCTGCCCACCATGCCACCTGGGCCTGCCCAACATGCCACCTGGGCTGCCCACCATCCCACCTGGCCCTGCCCACCATGCCACCTGGGCCTGCCCACCATGCCACCTGGGCTGCCCACCATCCTACCTGGGCCTGCCCACCATCCCACCTAGGCCTGCCCACCATCCCACCTGGGCCTGCCCACCATCCCACCTGGGCCTGCCCACCATGCCACCTGGGCTGCCCACCATCCCACCTGGGCCTGCTCACCATCCCACCTGGGTCTGCCCACCATGCCACCTGGGCCTGCCCACCATGCCACCTGGTCCTGCCCACCATGCCACCTGGGCCTGCCCACCATCCCACCTGGGCCTGCCCACCATCCCACCTGGGTCTGCCCACCATGCCACCTGGTCCTGCCCACCATGCCACCTGGTCCTGCCCACCATGCCACCTGGGCCTGCCCACCATGCCACATGGCCCTGCCCACCATGCCACCTGGGCTGCCACACTACGCCTCACAGGGAAGTGGAGGCGCTCTCACTTCCTAATAGAGCAATACAAGGATAATGGGTGCTCGGCGTGGACATTCTGATGATATTCTGTTGATCAGAGTCTTCACACGCATGCCAGAGAATCTGAACCCTGTACACAGGCTGCAGAGGTGGGCTTCAGTTTTTAATCTCCTCCACTAAATTTTAACATAAATTTATTTAGTAGCTATTCTGAATAGCCTGAGAATTAAGGTTCAGCTTCTGACTTTTATCGGCAGAAGAAACTTCTTTTTTGGTTTGAATGTCATGTCATTTTGTTTGGTCTCAGGTCAGGCCATGGATCTACAACTGGGGTTTTCGCAGAGGAATGATGGGGTCGGAATTGGGCTTTACAAAGACCACTTTGATTACAGTGAGGGTGCCTTGGGATGGATGAGGACAGCAGGTGGGAGACCAGGGAAAGGCGGGGCTGGGGCAAAGCAGGGCAGCTCAGAAGGCCAGCAGAACTGCAGCTCAGGGACTCTTGGTCACTAAGGGACCAGGCTGTGAACCCAACTGTGAGCTCGTCGGGGCAGGAAGGTCTTCATCAGCTCTGCATCCCCAGATCCCGGTCCTGGCCTGACTGTCAGGTGGCATTTAATGCTGGTGAAGCAGAACTGAGGACGTTGCTGGTAAGAGAGACCTAGAGATGGCAAGTCTGGGAGCAAGGGAGGTCGACCAGGAAGAGCTCTGCAAGGAATTCAAGGCAGAAAGTTCTGCGCTGAGGACTTTATGGGCCTACGACTCAACTGCCAATCTTAGCATGTGTAACGGGACTTAGCGAAACAGTCATACCACGAATTAATGCAATTCACCAAGATTTCATTTCAATGAAATATATTTGAAATTTTAAGAAAGAATAATTTAAAGAATTCTGTTACTGCAGTTGTCCTTTGTAATACATTCTTCTTAATATTTTTTTTGAGGCTGTTGTGAATGGGATAATTCTAATTTCTCTTTCGGTAGATTCATCACTGATGTATAGGAGTGCAATTGATTTAAGGTTGTTAATTTTATATCTGGCCACTTTGCTGAATTCATTTATGAGTTCCAGAAGTTTTCTGGTGGAATTTTTTGGGTCTTCTAAATATAGAATCATGTCATCAGCAAATAGGAATAGTTTGAGTTCTTTTCTTATTCATAGTCCTTTAATTTCTTTCTTCTGTCTAACTGCTCTGGCTAGAGTTTCAAGAACTATGTTGACTAGAAGTGGTGAAAGGGGTCATCCTTGTCTCGTTCCAGTTTTTAGAAGGAATGCTTTCACTTTTTCTCCATTTAGAATGATGTTGGCCTTGAATTTAGCATATATAGCTTTTACAATGTTGAGTTTTATTCCTACTATCCCTAGTTATTCTAGTGTTTTGAATATGAAGCATTGTTGGATTTTGTCAAATGCTTTTTCTGCATCTATTGAGATAGTGACTGTCACCTGGAATAGGGCTTTGGAATTTCCTGGACATTGTGTTGGTCTGTGCTGAGCTTGCCATCTGTTTACATGTTTACTTTGTTCCTTCCATGGTAAAACCTAACAGTTCCTTTATGGGAGTTGTCACCATTTGTAGGACATCTTGGGTTTTCTTTGACAAAAGATAATATCTTCAAATAATTCATTTCTTCTTATCCAATATTCATATTTTTTTAAATCCATGGTTCTAATTGTGATAGAGGTATATCTGAATTGTTATTCAATCTTAGAGAAGGGAGTTTTCAGTAGGCTTCTGGTAAATGTTATTTTTTTCAAGTGAAAAAGATTACTGGCAAGTGCTGCAGTGCACAGCATTTTTTTATAGTGAATAAGTACTGAATTTTATCAAGTACTTTGTTTTTTAATCTGTTGAGAGCATTAGGTGCATTTTAGCTCCAAGTTCTTCCTATGAAGTATTCACTGATATTTTCCTGTAAATTTGCCTTACATTTCTGGAATAAATGCCATTGAGTTATGATGATGCTTTTCAAATTGATGCTTATAGATGAGATTGGTATTTTTTCTATTTCATACTTTCCTCCCAAACTATAGAACTGAATGCTTAGCACATTAATTTTTTATTCCTATTCTCTTACAAATATCTGCATTTAAGGCTATAGAATTTCCTCTAACTACCAATTTAGCTACGTCTCATACGTTTTGATGAGTAGGTCCAATATTTTCTGAGTTCCCTTATTGTATCTTTAATTCAAGATCATATAAATAATTTAAATTTCAGAAGTATAGAACTTTTGACTTAATTATAATGATTTCCATTTTTGTCGCACTATGATTAGAGAACATGAGCATATGATCTATGGGCTATTTTCTGTTTTCTACATGTTAAGATGTGAAGTTTTTATTAATATTCAATGAGTGTTTAAAAATAATGTGTATTCTCTAATTTTTGTTTCTCCTGAAGCTTCTTCTATGTTGTGCAATTTTCTGTTTCCTTAGGAACATTTTTCACATGATATAATTTTTATCAAATGCACTTTTATTTATTTATTTATTTTGGTGCTGGAGATGGAACCTAGGACCTTGAGTATACCGAGTATGGATCTACTACGAACTGCCTTCCCAGCTATCAAATGTGTCTTTAAAAAAATCTTGTTATGATAGTCAAGTTTTCAACTTACTTAGTTTTAGGTTAAACCATAGGAAATTTCTGTTCCCTAAGGGTTATTCACCTACAACAAGAGCAATTTCAGATGGCTCAGCCCTACAATTCTATTTTCAAATTTGTATAAATCTTAAAATATACCACAGGGATATGTTTCATCCTGGTTCAGGTATGTTTTATGTTGCTGGTGAATCACAATATGACCTTTTTCTGAAACAATGTGTTTTTCCTTTGCTTCCCATTTATTTTCACCATTCCTTTATCTTACAATTTGCTATTAGAAATAGCACCATCTGGATTTCAAAAACTCAAATCTCAGATTCTCCCTTCCATTTTATAACAAGGAAACTTAACTATCTTCATTGATTCTGATTCTATGTATTTATATTTTTCTACTCTCTAAATGATTTTGCTTGTGATCTTATTTATTTTCTTTTCCTCCTTATTTTACTATTTTCAATTGCTTTGATTGTTAAATTTCCTTTTTTTCTCATCTACTCATTTGAATGTATTTACATTCTTTTAGCACTAACATTTTTATTCAGAAAATAAAAATACATTTAAAATATAAACATAAGAGATTTATCTGTTTAATATCTTTTGTGTTATATGTCACTCTTTATGAAATGTTATTTTGTTTCTCTCTTCTTTTTAAACCACCCAAAATGCAGTCTGTGTTACTATTATTATTTTTACAGCTAGTGCATGTGAGATTTACCCAAATGTTTAACTGTTTGCTCCTAGTGCTTCAACCCTTCCTTCTGAGCTCATATTTATTTTCAAGTGCATCCTTTATTTTCTTCAGTAGTGAGCTTCTTAAGTTCAGTAAACTCAGTGTGTTCCAAAATGACTTAATCTTTATTTTTGCATGGTATTTCAGTGAATGACAGAGTCCTCAGCCATATGAAGATGGCTTCCATTATTTTATGGCTTCGTTTTTTGCATCTGGATGTAGAAATCTTAGTCAAATGGAGAGTCAGTTCATCACTTTTGGTCCCACCTCAGAGGCATGGACGTGCCTGATGTGAGTCTGGGGGTTCTCTTGTAGGTCATCTGTCTTTCCTGCTGACATTTTCTTTCTGTGTTGGGAACTGGGCAATTCTACTCTCCTGTTTCAAAGCATGTACCATGTTTTACTTTTCTTGCTCAAACTCAATATGCTTCTTCAATGTAACACGTCATGCTGTTCATCCACCCATTCTAGAATCATTAGTTATCTCTTTTTAAATATCACCTCATCTTGGCTTATTCCATCATTTCCTTTAGGAGTTGTTATTAAATTTTTTTGATATTCACATTCTATTCTGCATGTTTAGGGATATTTTATCTTTACCACTCTTTAATCTGTCCATGCCATATCTCTCTTAGTCTACAATTCACTGATTCTCTCTGCAATTGTGTCTTATCACTTCCACAGTTCACTGAGTTTTTAAAAGTAGATGATTTAACTCTGGTTGACCATGTAACATGAGATCTACCTTCTTACCAAATTTTTAAGTGTACAACACAGTAGTTAAAACAGCTGAAGGTATACAGATCTCTGCAGGGCATTCACCTTGCGCACTTCAAACTTCATACCCCATGAAGTATAGCCCGGCCCCACTGGCCTTTGGCTCAGTTCCCGCAAGCACGAATTCCTCTCTGCTTCTAAGAATTCTGCTATTTTCTATACCTCCTCCAGGCTCATTCCTGCTGTACTTGTCCTTCTCTGAGTGGAAAATTTGACTTTGCATAATGCCCTCAAGGTTAATCAATATGGTAGCACATGGAAGGATTTCCTTTTTTTCTAGATTGAGTAATATCCGATTGCATGTCCACACCACATTTTCTTTATCCATTCATCCATCATGGGATATTTAGGTTGTTTGCTTTTCTGGGCTGTTTTTAATAGTGCAGCAGGGAAAGCAGGGGTACCATTCTCCCCTTGAGATCCTGCTATCAAGTCTTTTGGATAAATACCCATAAATGGAATTGCTTGATGCAGTTTCATGATTTTTAGGAAACTTCATACCCTGTATCATGGTGGGTGCACATTTACCTTCCTACTAGTAAAAGGATTCCAGTTTCTCTATATCCTCTTCAACATTTGACTTTTCTTTTTAACAGTAGCTATCTTAACAAATGTGTGGGGATACCTCCTGATTTTGATTAGCATTTCCCTGAGGTTTAGCTAAGGTGAGCACCTTTTCATATATCTGTGAGTTACTTATATGTCTTCTTTAGAGAAATGTCCATTTGAGAGTTTTCAACTTTATAAAATTAGGGGGATTTTGTTATTGACTTATAGGATATCATTATACATTTATGAAATGTGAAATGAACTTTATATAAGATATATGGTTTGCAAATATTTTCTTCTATTCTGCAGGTTTATTTTTCTCTGTGATGATTATTTTCTTTGCTGTGCAAAATCTTTTTGGTTTGAAACAGTCCTACATATCTATTTTTGATGTCATATGCATCATTGCCAGAACCAAGCCATGAAACTTGTCCTTTATGTTCTTAGAGTTTTATGGTTTAAAATCTTACTTTTAAGTTTCATCTATTTTGAGTTAATTTCTGTGTATGGTACAAGCTAGGCGTCTGCATTAGTCAGCTTTTTGTCACCAGGACCAGAGTCCCTGACAAGAACTGTTAGGGGCAGTTATGGTTCCTCGATAACTCCCAGAAAAACGCTCCGCAGACACAGGTCTCACACGAGGAACTTTTATTTTATGCGGATGATTCACATCCGCTCAGGGAAAAGGGAAGAAGAAGAGAAGAAGATGGCGCAGGGTTTTCTCCTCAGATATCGGAATTTCGCGGGCTGGGAGGAACCAACGGCGGAGGAGAATTATTACAGACTGACTGATGGACCAATGACATATTAGAACGTAATGTGGGAGGCAGGAAGATTACAGCAATGTAAGCCGGAAATTCCTGTAACGGGAGAGGCGGGCGTAATGCAGATTGACAGGTGGTTGGGAGGCTGGATTCCTCTAACGGGAGAGGTGGGCATAGTGCAGATTGACAGGTGGTTGGGAGGCTGGATTCCTTACAAGAACATCTTAGAGGAGGAAATATTTCCTCTGGCTCCTGGTTTCAGAGGTTCAGTCCATGGTGGACTGACTCCATTGCTCTGGGCCTAAGGTGAGACAGGACTTCACAGTGGAGAAGCACTCTGTGCATCTCATGGCTGCTGGACAGCAGAGGGAAAAGGGGAAAGGACCACAGGGAAGATGCACTCTTCCAAGGCACACACCCTGTGACCCACCTTCTCCAGCTGCACCCCACCTGCCTACAGTTACCACCCAGTTAGTTCTTTCAAACTGGGATGGACTGAGCAGGTTGCAGCTCTCACAGTCTAATCATTTCACCTCTGAATATTCCACACTAACTAGTGAGCTTCAGGGGGACACCTCAGGTGCAAACCGTGCTGTTTTATACTATTACATGTAAATATGCAGCTTTCCTAGCACTTTTTAAGACACTATCCTTTCTCATTTAACATCATTGGCACCTTTGCTGAAGATCAATGGCCATATTGTGAGAATATATTTCTGGCTATTTTGTTCCATTGATCTATATGCTTTTCTTTAGTCTTGTTTTACACATATTGCTTTATCTACACATATTGCTTTGTAATATATTTTGAAATCAGGAAGCATGTTGCCTCCAGCTTTGTTCTTTTCTCAAGATTGTTTTGTTATTTGCAATCCTTTGTGTTTCCATATGAATTTTAGAAATTTCCTATGTTCTGGAAGGAATGCCATTGGAATTTTGAATGGGATTGCATTGACTCTATAAATTGCTTTGTGTAGTATGGACATTTGGACAATACTAAATCTTTTAATCCATGAACAAAAGATGTCTTTCTATTTACTTGTATCTAATTTCATTCATCAATGATTCGTTTTCACTGTACTAGTTTCTTTTAGTTAAATTTATTCTTAAGTAATTTATTCTTTTTGCTGCTTTTATAAATGAGATTGTTTTCCTGATTTTTGTTTTAGATAGTTCAAGTTTAGTGTACAGAAATGCAACTGATTTTGTGTGTATATTTTCTTTGTATCCTGCAACATTACTGAATGTGTTTATTAATTCCAACAGTGTTGTGGAAATATCAGGCAAATTCCTCTTTGAAGTTTGGTTATGGGAGGAGCTGGATATTAGGCATTAGGTAGAAGAAATACATGGATCAAAGAAAGTTTTTCAATGACAGTGAAAAAAGTCAATAGAAAAGAGTAAGTCCTGACAGCTTGAATCACTATCCTGAAAATATATATTTACTCTTTAACAATTTAAGTTATGAGAACTATTTATTAATATTCTCGCCACCTTAACTTTATCCATCTCTTCTGTATCTCCTATGACTTCCTCTGAATCTCTCATTATCCTATTGCACAGAAATTTCTCTTGCTAAAGGTCATTCCACTGAGCACTGGAGGAAGAAGGGCCCCAGGCTGTTCTCCTTTCATTAAAGGTGCAAGCACGTGTGCAGTCCTGTGGGACTCGGGACAAACAGATTCAGATGCCCAGTGGCCTGCTTTTAGGTGCTTGCTATTTGTGGGAGTCCTGGCAAAAGCCAGATGCTCAGCACTGGATCCTGAGGTTCCAGTCCATGAAAAGTGAAGTCCAGGCACCTCCTTCTGAACAGGTGGAGGTAGAGTCTTACTCCTCTGCCTTCTCATCTTTCACCTATGCAGGCTTAAACCAGACTCCATGCTCTTCCTAAGCTTCTAACCTCATTTCTATAACTTCTTTGTTATAGAATGCCCCATTATCTATCCCTTCAGCTGCTGCCATAACTTTTCAAATGTCCTTTACTTTATATATTTCCCCTCAACAATACAGTGCTCACCAGGCCCCAAGCATGATCTTAAAAAAAAAACGAGGATGCCACCATAGAGCCTACAATTTTTGCATGGATTTCCAGGACACCAGAATGAAATTGTGCCTCTTTCCCATGGCCTGCAGGGTCCCTGCTGTCTAGGCAAGCTCGCTGTCCCTCTTCAGAGGCAGTGGGTCAGCAGCCCTGCCTCCACCTTCCAGCCACGCCTGCCTCCCCTTACTCTCCAAGGCTCTCTTCTGTCTGAGGTGTCCTCTGTCTGCAATTCCCTCCATAACACTTTGCAAGCTGACTCTTTTGCCATTTGAACCTGAACTCAAATACCTCTTCTTAAAGGACATGTAAACATCCGGCCCATTCTTTGTCATCATCTGACACATTTTCTTCTTAACATTATTCTTCAGAGTCTAAAATTGTGTATTATTTTCCTTACATGATTCTTACAGTATTTACTTCTATGTGAATAAATGTCTTGTATCTCTTTTTCATCTCTGCATCCTTAATTACCTAGAAACAGTCCAATGCATGGTCATTGAATGAATGAAGGAATCAGCAAATCTTGTATAATTATTTACAAGTCTGCACTTCTTGTGAAATAGGGATGGAGACCACATTGGTTTGTGCTGCACAAGTGAAATACATCCCCAAGATCTACACAGGCCAATAAGCTTTGAAAAATAATCAATTCCACTTCTATAAACACGAGTGTCATTAAAGATTATGTATGGATGTTTGTTACAGCGTTATTTATAATAATAAAAAGTGGGGGATAACAAACCTCATGATGAATCTTAGAGTGATAGTTAAATACAAGGCATTTAACTATCTAACACCATGCGGTCCTGATCTGCCACATAATTGGATGTTCAACTTCAAAACATGACAAATAAATGTGTATAATGTGTGCTCATAACTGTATATGTAAATATATGAATTTTTTTTAACATACAATTTAATCTATTTATCTATATTCATATTCTTAAAGGTTAACAACATATGGTAGAATTAGTGGTGATTTTTACTTTAGTTATATATTTCTACTTTACTTGTTTTTTCTATTTTTACTTTAGTTATATATTTCTTTATGTCCTGAACTTTTCAATTAGGTAATATTCATTTTGCAACTTATCAATTAGATTATTGATTTCAGTTAAATTTTGTGTATTTATCTATTAGAATTTTATCATATTTTTAGGAATCATACTGCCTGAATTTAGAAAATCACTTTTCTACGGAAGATACAAAAAATCGTTTTTTAAAAGGAAATAACACTTGATTAAGAGTGCATTTGCCCTTCTGATTTTGAAGACATAGGGGACACAACAATAATGCCTGAAGAAAAGAAAAAAAAAAGTTCCACAAAGAAAGCTTATGGAATAAAAAAGATTTGAGACTGGGAAAGCAATTTTGAAATCTCCAAAATAACTCACTTTTAAAGAAATTGGAACGAGAGAGGAGCACACTTGAACTTGCTGGAAAGCTTAGTTAAAAGCTTGAAAAGTAATAATGAAAAGTAATGGTAACCCTCAAGAGTTAAACCAGCTAATTTGCATATACAATGTGCTTTAAATTGTTCCACAAGAAGACTAAAGCTGTTACGTGGAATTTGTAAAAAGCAGTGCCTGACCGTACAGAACTCATCTTTAAACACGAGGATTTTCCGTGAATTGCTTAGATGCCTTCCATCTGGGTTCTCTCATTTAAAGCACATTTGAGACTTGCTGTTGACTGTGTTTCAGGGAAATAATTCTTGTAAACCTTGATTATGGTTCAGTGAGAATGTACCGGGACAGAAGGACGGAGACTATAATGTTTTATTCCACCCGGGGCCTTAAACTCTACCACTCAGGGAATAGTTAGGTAAGCCAAGGAGCTAGAAACCAACGAACGCTGTTTGGGTTGATGATCCTAATCTTTGTCCTTAGGCAAGTCATTCTGCAGTTTTGTCCTTCAGTCTCCTTATTTGTAAAATAGAGGCAATTGTCAAAGTTGTGAAGAAGAAACCCCATGGCCCAGTGTGAGGTGATCAACCAGGTGAGCTGAGTTTACAATGACACCACTGTTCTCCCACCTACAGAAAACCCTCCAACCTTCCAGGAGTTTCCTCTTAGGAGCGGGTGTGGCTCCCATGAGTTTGTTTGTGACATCTAGCATAAGGCCTCATTCCTGGTAGATCCCCCCATTCCATAAAGAATTTCCAAACACATTATGCTTTCCAGTTGTTATCTAGACCACAAAACCTCTGTTGGAAACCAGGTCAGTGTCTACCCATCTCTGTTCCTCTACTGTTTGGAGAAATTACCTGCAGTTGAACAAAATTGGGTGAGATTATTGAACTGGGCTGAGGTCTCTGGCTTCCTGACTCTCAGTGTCTCTTTGCCTTTAGAAGGATGGATTCAGTGCTGAGGACCAGGAAGGAAGCGGTAGGTTAGGACGTGAATTGTGATTTCTCTTTTTACATATTTCACTGTCTTTAACACACTCCAAAAGAAGCTGTAACATTAATGTAGACATGCTCAAATAATAAAAATGACCATGCTAAAGTTTGCTTTAAAAAAAATGTGAACTTTTTTTTGTGTATTTAAGAACAATGTTCAATTTTACCATGAAAAGTTTTGATGACTTTAAAGATATTTTACATAGAAATTGATGAACCATAAACTGAGTGCTGAACCCAAGAAAGGACCATTCAGGGACCCCAGAACCTGCAGATGGCTTGTTTAGAAACTGTTCTCGGCAACCTGAGGTCTCTAGTCAGGGCAGCTGGGAGTGGCCGGGGGTTGGTTGCCTGCTGGTGGAGAAGGTGGTGTTCAGCAGGCGTGTCCTGCCCCTCTCCCCAGCGGGGGGGAAAAAAAAGCAGAACTTAGGAACTTAGTTCCTAAGGAACTTAGGAAGGCTGGCTGTATTGCCCACAAACAGCTTAGCCGCCGTAAAGGTAATATTCACAACTGGGGTTTATTTGACTCCAAATTTCAGGACTCTAACTTCAATGTCTCATCACAAACACTGTGCCCCTGCCCCCCATTGGGCTGAGCTGTGACGACAAAAAAATCATTCCCAAAGTTACTGCATCAAAATCCAGCGGAAGAAGCAGGTTTTTAAGCAAACATGTGGATAAAATAAATTTATGTATGAATGTCTATGAGAGCAAGGAGAAGGAGTGATTAATTATAACTGCAGGAGATAAGGACGTGGTGTCGTGGGGGTGTCTTGTGCATTTTTATGACGTCCGCTTTGGGGAGCAATTGATTCACTTATCTCTGAAAAGCGATATCCAGGGAGGCATTTTTTGCTTTTGGCTTACATCTCTTAAGGTAAAGATATGCAGCAAATGTCCATAAATATGGTTTAATAGACAGAAAATGTTGCTTCTGGAAAAAGACTCATATTTCTAAAGGCTGTTGCCAAATCGCCAGGAGCAGTTTGTGCTTGTGGAAGACGTGTGGCCTCTGAGGTGCTGCCGAGGGCCAGGACCAATTCACCTAAGAACATGCACCCCAAGTACTGGGAGGCTGGCCTGTGAACCACGCAGCCCCCTGGTTCACTTTCATTGAAATTTCTGTATTTTTAACTTAAAGGAGGGGGGGCGGTTATTGACTTTGTAATCTGGGAAAACATCCCATAATAAGAATTTAAAGAGAAAATGTCAATGGAAGCAATTTATGTACTATGAGGCTTTGAAATTGAATGGGCAGTAAGAAGGACAGAGGGTCACAGCAAAGCAAAGAACAAATAAATTCGTGGATGTACCTTGCTAATCTATGGAAGAACTCTCTAGCATTTTCTGAAGGTTATCTCTATTTCTAATTTGCCTGTTTTCATCTGTCCTTCTGAGGAATCGGAGCCACAGATGCCCTTTCTGTGAGCATGGAACGCCCTCCGGGTCATTAGGTGAGCTTCGTGCTGACACCAGAGGTCTGCAGCATGATTACAGACGTGCAGAGGGCAGAGGGACATGCACAATTCAGAGCTGGCATTTGGATGCTAATGGGGGCTAATGAAAACAGAGGGGAGGCTTCCCCCTTTCAGGAGGTGCACACCCGGCCATCTTTACTCACGGAGTAAGGTCGTTCAGAAACGGAGCAAAGGAACTCCCATTTAATTTTGCATCAGGACATTACACACATCAGGGAAGCTGGAGGGTGGCTCACAGTCCCAAAGAGCCTCTCCTTGGGGATCATTTTCAGCCCCCAGTCTCCTCTACTCACCACTGTGGTGTACTGAAGAAGGACCGACCCAGGGGAGAGCAGCCAGAGGGGGACATGGATGGAGCAACCAGGTTAAAGGGACAGCTCTTCTACATCTCACCCCTGTTCCTCTGCCCACCCAAAGACTGGCAAGAGCGAGTGTCTTGATCGTGACACAAGAAGCAGACACACTAGCCAAGACCTTGCAGGCCAAGGGGAGCGTGAACTGTCCAGACTTGGGACTGGCCGCTGGTCCCCAGGTCCAGGCTCAGAGAGGGCTGGTGTTGACCGCATCACCTTCACGAATCCTCAAGACACATTGCTGAGTCACTGGTGCCTGAAATGTCCCTGGGGCCACCAACGGTTTCACTAGTGTGCTTTGTTGCTTTACAAACCCTGACTTAAGAGATGCCACTGTGTCGCTCCTCATCTCCACGGGCTGGATGGCGATTCCAAGTCCTGGTGAGAGCTGGAAGTAAGAAAAGCCCCATCATCTGACAGGGTTGCTTTTGTTTCTTTCCTACTCTCTCTTTCCCTCAGGTTCCCAGCATGCTCCCCAAGCTTCAGATCTAAAGTCGCAGCCGTAGGAGGGTTCAACAAGTAGTGGGGTTTGAACGCTCACTTTTGAGTCAAGAGTTTGAAATCATGTTTTGTTTTCTCTTCTCCTTAAAAATCACGGTTTCCTTAGGTCTACAGATAACATCCTTTGTGTGATGTACACATTTTTCATAGGTGCACAGGAAGTTAGTGAAATATAAATAGCAAAGTACCTTATAATACAAAGCAATCTCTACTAACTGGGAAAAAGAGAGGAGAGGAAGGTGTTTATCACCCTGCAAGAAGAGGGGGCGTAAATCAACCTGCTCGAGGCACACCGGTAGAGACCATCAACAGCCGTGGCCCAGTTCTGAGGCAACAGGTACGAGTTAGAAGCTAAGGATTCCTCTCCTCACTCCGTTGATTACAGGTGATACAGCAGGGAGACCATAGTGACTGACTCTTCCAGAGCGGCCTTCTGGGAGTGTGTGGGTAAGCAATCAGGCCCATTCTGTGGCACTAATTCTCCAGTCATTCAGGTGGAGCAGCAGCTCAGTATTGATATTCCTGTCTTTAAAAGAGTGTCTAGCAATGCAGGACAGGAATGAGTACGGCAAAACCGAGTTGAGTTGAAGCACTGAGAGTGACAGACAGAGGTTCCAGCTAAGTGCTGACAGACTGCAGCTGTTTGCACACCAGGAATTTTCTCAGCTCTGGTGCATGTGCCGCTTACTCTTAAATCTCAATCTAGTAAATAAAGATGTAAAATATTTCTCCTTTACCTTCCAAATAAAAGCATTCCTTCAGAATTCATTCCACTCATTAGTATGAACTCTTTTAATTCGCCCTGATCTCAGGCTTGCAGTTGAGAGAGTGACGCTCTGTGGAGACAGTTCTGCAGATGCACCTGAGTCCCTCCACGTCACCGGCAGCTTCCTGGATGACGTAACACCCACATGGCCAGATGTGCACCTTGACCCGGACAGTGCACAGAAATTGTGAGCCCCCTGTGTTCTCTAGGTGAAAAGAAGTGAGATCGCTTCAAGGGGCACAACTCAGAAGGGAGACACAAGGTAACCATGCTTGTAAATGAAGTTTGTGGGGAAAAAATGCCAACCTGCATGGAAGAGTGCTGAGGTTCACTGTTTCTATCTCTCTTTCTCTTTGCTTCAGTAGTTTCATTCTACCCTGATTCCATTAGGGCCTAGCCCCAGTAAAGATAGTACTGAGGCTTTTGTCTGCCACAAAAGGACAACGAAATGCCACTGTTGTCAAAGGATCACTAGCGAGCTTGTGTTTCCATCTGTTTATTATCTGCAACCTGTCCATCCACCTGCTACCTCCCTCCCTCCCTCCCTCCTACCTGGATATCTTTGTATCTACCTTTCTGTGTAACAGTAAGACAAGGGGTATACACAATGGTAAGATGTAGTGCTCAAAGAAGAATGTAATGCAAAGAGCCAACCAGCCGTGCAGTGGGATGCAATTTACACTGCCTACCTTTTCTATATATTTGACATACAGCAATCACTTCAGGCAATGTACATTTTCTGTTACACAAAACCACCAACCAACCAGAGAAAAGTTCCTGAGACCATGTAAATAAACTGTTCACTGCAATTGATGAGGCATTTCTTTAAGAAGCCCTAGCTTTACTAGAAATTAATATTAGATGCATCATAGAGAATTCCAGTCAGTTACTGTTATTGAGTCCAATAGGTAAATTTAGATCACCCTTCAAAGGATCTCTGGCAAAATTCTAAACCGTTTCAGTACACTCCAGTATCTTTCTTGGATGGATGTGAAATGATCTTTGAAGTTGAATTTCAGTCTAAATGTCAACACTCTCTTTGGAGAAAAGTTTTAATTATGTCACTATGAAAACAACCATCTTCTATTTTCTGGAAATATATACCAAACTATTGACAAAAACTGGTTATTATTTCATTGATTTCAAACTTATTCCTAACTATTTCTATCAACCTCTTACTTTTTTTTTTTTTTGCTTAGAAATGTGATGTTTTTAATTTCCTCATTCAAATATTCCATAGTTTATTTTCTCTGAGTAAATGTCAATGTGTGTTTATGTCTAAAGACAAATAACTCTATTTTAAGTGAATATTCTCATTCTAATCACAGGAAAGAGGAAGATTAATTTGACAAGATCATAACTTAAGAGTTTCAGTGTGGGATTCTGGCCTCTGCCGAAGGAAGCCGGGATTTGAGAAGCTTGTCTCCACTTTCTGATTCTTGAAATTACCAAACTAGTTCTTTTTGATTTTCCCAACCCTCTAGTTTTTAACCCTATGAAATTTCTTCTCATAAAACTAGATAACACAAAAAGATAACAACTATGTCTGAAATATAGGTAGTCGAATTGGCCATAGAAGGCCATTTAAACTACAAATGTAAATGGCCATTTAAAATATAAAATGCAATTACCTTCAATAAGTGGCTAAAATCATTCCAACGGCTTTTATTTGTGGAATAGATCTTTAACCACCAATTCTAACTGATCAAATTCTATTAGTCTAGGCTTCAAATTCTGGCAAGTGAACATTACTCTAAAAATATTCATGTTATGTTAATTTGCTTATGATCAACATTTAGTGTTGATCCTATAAACAAAGACGTTTGTTGCTGTTGTTGTTGACAGCAATAAACGTCTGGAATGCCTAACCAGGCTCAAGGTCATGACTACTCGGTTCTTCACCAGGTACTGAGTGTTTCCCTGTTCTGTTCAAGCCTCACACACAGTACTGGTGCACAGTATCTGTTGGCTAGATGAGTGAACGAGCATTTCAGCCTTATTTTTCTTAGGCTGAAAGAAAAGTCCTCCTCCAGTGTGGGTTAGCTCTTAGTCAACTGTTGTAGCCCAATTATTTGAAGGAAAATATTATTCATTTTAAAACAAAAGAGAAGCATAGGAAGCAACTCTTGAGCAGAGGTTTCTGCTGCTTTTGATCAAATATCTGCTGTCTGTTAACTTGACACCTCACAAGTCATTCCCATATTGTTAATTAGTCATCAGGGGAAATAGAGAAGCAGCATATTTACACTTGGCCCCTTCCAACCGCACCCTCCGGGAAGGGTTTGCATGTCGAGGCTTTCTCTGAACCTTAAAACTTCTGTGGGGAGGTTTGGGCAGCCTGTTATTATGGAACCCGAAGTTAGTCCTGAACTGATACTTAATCCTGTTAAGGGGAAAAGATGCTAAAATAGAATTTCTTTGTAAAACACAGCATGAAACAGATCTCAGCATTAGCTTTTAGCTCCTGATAATGTGTTTCTTCAAGGTCTTGTGCCAAATTGGATCCTTAGCGCTCACAGTAATTTTTGGAATAATTTTTACCACAAGTGTATGCAATTACACCTTTTAAAAGGCAACCGCGTCTCTCAGAGTTCCCACTGTGGCCAGTGACAGCCAGTAAATGGCAAAGGAGGAAAAGGAGCGCAGCAAATGCAGAGTAATTTGCAAGACGGCGGGTCCACCTGGGGAACTGAGGGCCGGCCGTCCATCAGGGCTGCCCCGCTGGTTTAAAGGTACTTGCCTTGCAAACTGTAGATCTCTCCAACGCTGTTCTGACGCGTGATGTGGTGCCAGTACGCACTCCGAGGGAGGGAGATGGATTTGGATAACGTCATGGGTTCAGTCAAGCTCGTCTGAAGCTGAGAGAGAAAGAGAAGGTTTCGTAGGGTTTATTGAAGATATTAAACTGGAATCTTCTGTTGAGGTTTGCATTTGAGTGACACGTAGTAGCATCTGTCCTAGGTCCCAGCATAACTGCCTATTTAAGGGTAACTTTTTAAAAAGCAATGTCATTATTCCCAAGTTCTTAAGTTAACACTTGTACACAGCTGAACTCTAGCTGGGAAGGGAGTGCTAGGGTGTCAACTGATTCCAAGGAACGTCTCAAAGGCTGAGAGCCAACCAGGAATGCCGGCAAATCTCCAGGGAGATAATCAACTGCATTCCACAAGACACATGAATTTGCATTTCTGTGAACAAGAGCTGCATGCATTCCTCTCAGCTTTCTACGACTTACAGAATGGCAAAGATCCCTCAAAATGTGAAGCTGTGAGTCCCTCAGAACCAGACACCCAGAACAAGACACCCATGAGTCATTTTTACGCATCCCAGCGCCTTCCCGATACCTCCTCCCTTGTACAATGAACAAGGCTCCTGCCACGGAACTTGTCCATATTAATCAAGTGTTTTCTCTGAGAAACTGTAATAAAAGGTTGGCATGTTTTCTTATTTGAAACCTACATTTTAAGGATAGCAGAAGGGACTCATACCATATCACATCACTTGCTCAGGCATATGCTAAGTACAAACAAAGCAGTAGTTTACATTGAAGTTTTTGAAAAGATCTGTTTTTATTGATTCACACCAGGTCTTAAAAACCTCAGAGAAGTGGGTTGAGGTGATCCTTAGGTATCTTTCTTTGACATCTGAGCAAACACTGACTTTTTGATGGACAATGTGAATTCTTTAATGAATAAAATTTCACATTTTCCCTTACTTTATTCCTGACTCAGTAAAAATTGGAGCTTTAAATATTTTCTCTGTCAAATCTAACCTTGGACTCTATAATGCCCAGCCCCACCCACCGCCAATACTTCACATTCCTTATCCAGCGTTGAGCGGGGCCCTTCATAGGAGATTGCCGTCAGGAAAGCACCTGATGTGACATGACAGACCCTTAAAGCCACATAAAGGCAAGTCGTTTTTACATTTTAAGAAAGGTGTAATGAGAGTTTGAAAGTACCAATTTGATTTTGCTTTCTCTAGTGGTAAAACATTTCCAGAACTACTCTCTCTTCTATCTCTTGTCACAAAGTCCCATCTGTCCACTTAGAAGTCTGGCATTATTGAAGGTTCTTTAAAAAAGATGACTCCAAACAGCAGCATTCCCAGTTTTTACATTTTTCAGGATTTGGCGTATTTCAAGCTTCCCTCCTTATTCACAAGCATAGGTAGGCTGTCCACAGCCTCCTCCCGCTGTTGTGGGGAGGGGCAAAGGAGAAGATGAATTTCTGGGTTTTAATATGGCAAGAGTTTGGAATCTTTGGGACATGGTTAATGTGCATTTCTAGCTGGGCCCAGCCCTGATGGTTGGAGAACATCTGCTCAAAAGGCTCCCGCGTTAAGAACGCACCACATCTGCTCACACAGACTGAAGTTCATCACTCCCAGCTGCCCCGAGAGAGAGGCGAGGCTCATTCTATGAAAGTGTTACTAGGAGAGAAGGCTTTCGCTTTGAAAGCCAGTTTCCCACGTGACACCTAAACTTAATTAAACTCATAAAACTTTAGCTTGTGTCAGCAATGTCCATTAATAACATCCATTAATTCATAAAATAAACCTTATATTAATCACAGTTCTCTTTACTGTCTATTCTTTTAAAATATATTATTATTTGTTTATTACTTAGCATACAATAGATCTTTCTGAAATTTGATGAAAGTGATTTTTCTTCCATTTTTCTATTCTGGGAAATATTCCTCCCCCCACCCCGGATGATCAGTCGTAAACATCATGGAAACACAATAAACATATTTTGTTTGCTGGAAGCAAATAACTGGAAACCACTGGAGGGCAATCCCTCCCTCCAGTCACCTCACGCTCCTCTAGTTCTCTCTCTTCATGTTGTCAAGCCCTAGGAAGGCTTTTATGGTGTTCTAATTTTCCATTGGTTTCTTCTCTCTTTATTTTACCTTCATATTTAATTGCAAAAAAGGAAAGATTTTGGGTTTAAAACTGGGTTATGGATTTTCTCGGGATCCTCATAGATCGTGGGCACTACGATCATGGAAGTGTTCTCTTAGACGTCATGGAATCCAGTCACCGCTCATGCCTACTATGGATTAAGTACAGCTCTGGACTGAAGAGTGTCCCTGAAGTTCCTGTGCTGAAGCCCTTACTCTATTTCCTTAATCCAAAAAGGTCTTCTTATAAGAAGAAGAAGAGACCCCAGGGATTAATGAACTGTGACAGCTTGATAAGACACAGCAAGAAGGGAGCCATCTGCAAGCCACGGAGAGAGGCTGGGAAGCCAGCCCCACTGCGACTTCGATTGGAACTCTCAGTCTCCAGAACTGTACAAAAATACATTTCTGTTGGCTAAGCACCCAGTCTGAGATATTTTATTTTGACATTCTTAGCAAACCAATTTAAGTACTCTGTGCTGGGGACAGTCTAATAGAAAATGAAGCATCTATCTGATTTGTCCAGTAATTTTCAACTTTACTATATGTACTATAAACTGGTCTTTTTGATTGGCACAATGACTGAGACAATGAATCAATGGTCCAAGAACTTTTATTAGAGAATTTCATTGGTTCTCATTTTAAACTCCTGATAAAACTCTTGATGAGAGAATTCAACAAGAGTATGTATAATAACAGGAGTATATATAATCATCCTTAACTATTTCATGTTATAATAAGGCTTCAAGTGAAAGTGTTAAGATAAAAGTAAGTTTTAAAGTTCTATAGTATTATAGTAATTTTTTTTTAGGAATTGAGTTTTACTTATTTATTGGTTTTACTTATTTATTCTTTGTATAACAATGTAAACATTCTATAAAAAATATTTTATTACTTGAAAAGCTTGTGATTTCCTCATTAACTTGCCTATGCACTATTGTCAAAAATCAATTGACCCAATACACACCCTGCCCTACACACATATTCAGTGAAGGTCAGTAGCACAGTTCAGTTAAAACATTCCAGGCCCTAGGAAACTGTCAATTCACTTTCTATAGATTTGCCTATTCTGAACATTTCACACAGTGTTCCTGAGCCTTGTGTGGTGACTGAAGTAAAGGGACAGAGGTCATTGTAGTTAAGAACTCTCTTCCTAAGCATGTGATAAGTATGGGAAAGATTAAGAAGGATTTCAGTCAAGAATATAATTGAAAGAATATTGCTTCAATATGACCTGGAGGGTTTTTAGGATCATAAGAGTAAATATGTAAAAAAAATGTGAAAATCTACATTTATAATGAGAACAAATGTCTTTTTACATACTTTAAAAAAAGAGAAAAAAATGTACTGTGAGATCATTTCTAAGCAATTACATTGTTTTAAGAAATGAAATGAGGTGGATCCATGTCTGTCAAGTTCTTTCGTTCCTTCTCTGGAAGGATCTGTGTTGATTCTTATAGTGGCATTAGTCAGTGAAAAATTGCTCAAGAAACAACAAAAAATCCTGCAGAATTCCCTCAGTATTAACCGTGGGCTCTTTCCTGCAGGCAACACTCTCTGCTTCTCCTTTTGCACAGACTGAGTCAAGATTCAGAAAGAGTGCCTCGGCATAGGTGCAGAAATCAACTGAATACAGAAGCATTTAACAGATTTTGAGACACTTGCCCAAACTTTCTCCCATTTTTGGCTCTAACCCTGTTTTTGTTGCATTCTTTTGAAACAACTGTTAGTTTGCTGGAATACTGAACAATGAATCAGAAGCCACTTATTTGGCACCTGGAAAGAGTAGAGAACACAGCTCAATAAGGTCCAGAGAGCAGCTAAAGCATTTCATTCTGTCTGTGGGTCGCCCACCTCTCAGCGCCCTCAGCAGAAGAGCACATGTGCGCTCTGAGTGAGCCGCACGGCAATAAGTTAATACCCTATTTAAGCATCACGCAGATAAGGGTTTTGCCTTCCTAAAGACAATGAGGAAGGAAACAGCGAACCTCTCTACAGGACTCTCATAAAGCTATGAACACGAGTGGACTGGGCTGCTTTTGATCCTTCCCATTTTTGCAATAAATAATGAAACAAATTTATTTATTTGTAAACATCCGAGACCTG